>NW_024426885.1:32619507-32796099 GCF_017311325.1 Ursus maritimus
TTATTTATTTATTTATTTATTTATTTATTTATTTATTTATTTATTTATTTTAGTTGAGAGCCACCCACATGCCCCGCCTGCTCACTTTTTGGAGTGACCAGCACTGGTGGGCATGCTTTAAAACAGTTTTTACTTGATGGAAAGAGACTTCCATGGGAAACGACAAAGTCCTCTTTCCCTAGTCATTTTAGGAGTTGACTATGGAAAAGCTGAGTTAAACTGGCATGTTATTTTCAATATAGTCTAGTAATATTTTAATTACCCCTTACAGAACTGGAGTCCCCAGAGAGCTATCCTGAAGAACTGACTTTGGTCAAATCCCTCCCCACTCCTTGGAAGGCACATTTCTTAAATCATGGCTACTCTCTGTTCATTCAAGTGGTGGTTTCAAAAAGAGGCAGGATTGGGTCCGATGCCTGTCCTACAGTCCCAGAATGGTGGTTCCTAAATTCCAACCCTTTGAATAGTACCTTGAATTCTTAGAACTTTCTCCCTGTCCCATACCTCCATTCCCACCCCTCCAGCACTAATTCGTTATACTTGCGGAGTTTCTGCTTTGGGTCTTGACCTCAAATGGCATCCAATCTCCTTTGAATTATCTGAGTTATGCTAGTTCCATAAAATGAACCAGGTAGCTTTCCATGTTTTTGTTTGGGGACAATTGTACTGTATTAAAGTTCTGTATTCCTCTTGGAAGTAGCCTGATATCATGGTGGGTGGGGAGCACAGGCTTTGTAGTCAAGCAGACCTGGACTGATATTATAGCATAGGCTACACCAGTGAAAGTTATGTAGTTCTCTGAGTTGCAGTCTTTTCAACTGTAAAGAGAGAGTGTTTGCAAAAGATTCCTCTTCCTTCACATCTCACTCATTCCTTTCATTCATCATCAATTAAATAACTCCTATTTGCCAAGCTCTATGCTAAGCATTGGGGGAAGATGGGGATAAGTGAGGAAAAAAATAAATAAAACACCATACTATCCTTGGTGAGTTAATAGTTCAGTAAATGAAGACAGACACATAAGCAAATTAATTCAATCAAGTCAAATGGTACTGGTGCCATGAGTTTCTATGGCAGAGTGATTAGTAGTTAGAGCCAGATTGCCTGACTCCAAATCTTGACTTTGTGAATTATTAGCTAGGTGGTCTATTGCAATTTTACCTAACCACTCTGTGTCTCAGTTTACTTATCTGTAAAATGGGTATAATAAATTTGTTATGAGGATTTAATTAGCTAACACAAGCAAACGTCTCAGTGCCTAGCACCTAGAAAGCACTCCATACATGTTAACTATTATTGTGATCCTGGAATAAATGTGGGGTATTATGGAAACAAAAAGGAACATGGTCAATTCTACTTGGTGAGGAGGTTGAAGAAAGACTTCTTAAAGATGGTGTCATTCAAGTTAATTTTGCAGAAAGTTTGGCAGTTGCTAGGTGGATAATAACAGAGGGGGCATTCTAGGCAAAGGAGGTAATAGGAGCAGATGCACAAGCAAAAGAATAGCCTGGGACTGCTCCAGAGTCCCAGAAATGTGCAGTGGCTATGGGGGGGGGGGGGGTTGGGAGGCAGGAGGGAACAGCCTGGTGGAAGAGGACATCAGGACATCATGTGCCACCATGAAGGTTTGGTCCCTATCTTATGGGCACTGGTTAGAAACACACGCTAGGTAAATTCTATTCATGTGCCTCACCTCTCTCCCCTACTTCCCCAAGTCCCACTTTTTTCGCTTCCCCACCATGTTCCACGCCCTGGAAGTTGACCAATGTAGACTGTGCCACTGGCTCTTTCCCTCATCCAATGGGGAGTGCTGGCAAGAATTCAGAGGGAGGAAGAAGAAAGGAGGAGTATTTATTTTCACCTCTCCTTTCCCATCACTGCTGCAGGTTGGATTCATCTTTCCACTAAATACAGCTCAAGTCAGCCAGCCCTCTCCCTTTCCACCTTCAGGGCCCCTACTGCTAGGTGTCTTTCCCTGCCATACCTTTAAAATATTACCTTCACTAAAGTCTTCAAATTACCCATTTTGAGTGTGCCACGTGCATCCTGTCTTGACCCTGACTTGTAAAAACAAAACACAACAAAACAAAAACAAAAAACTGCTAAAGGGCTTTTTACAGGGAATGATGTGAACAAATTTGCACTTCAGAGAGGTCTTTCTGGCTTCTGAGTGGAGGATGGTTTGGAGGCCACAAGAATAAAAGAAGACAAAGCTTCCCAAACCAGGAAAACCTGTTACAAATATAGATTCCAGCCCCCTACCCCACCCAAGACTCTGATTCAGTAGGCCTGGAATAGGGTACTCAAATCTACATGACTATGATGGAATTTCACAGCTGTCTAGGAACACCAACCAGTACTTTGGGCAGGATCCAGAGAGAACCAGAGGAGGGGGGAGGTTGGCTGATGGAACACCATCTGGTCCTAGAGGACCTGGAGGGATGGGGAGGAAAAATCAGAAGCAAAGGTAGAGGAATTTGTTTTGAGAAGGCCAAAGGACACCTTTTCTTTTGAGAGCTGGCAAAACAGTGTAAACAGTTAAAGAAATTCTTGCCTTGTAACTTCAATTTCCTTTGGAAACAGGAGGCAGAATCACACACTATGACTGAAAGGGCAGGCAAAAGTGAGGGGCTAGGGTGACGTAGGTTTGGAATAGCCATTGTGGGGCAAGGGGTACAGTGATGATAACACATTAAGACTGCTTGGTGAAGCTAAGACAAAAGACCACAAATATGTGTGTCATCTGGTAGTACTTGGTAGTCCACGTCTAGAAATGGGGAAGGCAGTAGCTGGACTGATTCCAGTTGGGAGGGTTTCAGAACAGGTGTAATGGAAAGACAAGGGGCCCACAATGTTGAATCACACAAAAGCATGGGAGTAGCAGAACTAAAACGTGAGGGGGAGCGTCCAATGGATGCTGTCCTTGGTCCTGAACTAGCACCACACACGGAAGCATGGCCATTTCACTGTGGATTGGTATATGCTCCCCTGCTCCTCTGTAACATCCCACCATACAAGATTCATGATGTCAAAGGACAGTGCTCCCAGACCCATACTACTGTGAGTGGTGTGAATGCAGGGCCTACAGTCTGGGCACCATGATTTGTTGAAGATACAGTTTCAATATTTAAGGAATATTTAAGGAATTAATTCAATAAATATTTACTGAGAACTTTCCATGTACCAGGCAAGGGATAGAGCAATAAAAAATACAGAGGATTTTTTCCCAAGTCAAATCTTTTATTTGCTTTTCTTAACACCAGAGAGGCCCATTCACCTCTTCTCTTTTCTCTCCAATTCCTTTTCACCTTCTAGCAGTTGCAAGCTCTCTCTGCAAAATGATGACCCCCTCAATCCAAGTTCACTTTCTCTACACATGGAGAGATTTCTGTTCTTGTTCTCCTCCCCTGGGTGTCCATTATTCTATAAATGAACTTAGCTTCTCTCTCAGACACCCAGAATACTACCTGTTTTGGAAGAGAGAGAAAAAGCAACACTGAAAAAGCAAACAGACTTATCTTTAGCAGGCTAGAGAAGGGGGGAAAGTTGTGAAAATCAATACACTAACTTTTGTGCATGTTGGTATCTAGGAAGAGCTCTCCAAGCAGAGAAAAAGGCCATGTCACTGACTCTATCAACTGACCATGGAACTTCCCCTGAATAATCTGAAGATGACTGTGCCATCTCTGGAATTGTTCCATAGTCCCTGCTGCCCTCTAGCAGCCAAAGGTCCTACTCCTCCCTGGTGGTGCAGGCTGACCCTAGATTTTCTGGCAGGGTAACAATTTCTAATTAATTTTGAAACATCATTTATTAAAGGTCTTCTTTTACTTTCCAAGGCCTGGACTAAATGTTGGAACATAGAGATAATTAAGGACAATTGCTGTCTTCAGAGATTTCATAATTTAATGGGGCAGGCAAATATGATGCAACAAGTTCTATGTCTGCAACCTGACCAAAGTACAGAAAGAATGAGGCATATGGATGTAAATTCCATTTTAGGTTATGTTGAACCAAAATTGGTGATGGAAATCCAAAGGTCTGTCTCTTTCTAGAAAGAAATAAAGGCAGCAACAGCATAAGGCCTTACTCATAGGGAGGAAGGCCAAGAGAAGGCTGGACATGAGTCTGGGTGCAGGACTGCAAAACAAGGGTTAAGTTTCCCCAGACGGCAGGTATCAGAGGCAAGCTTTGGCTCCTGAGCCAGTAGGTCAAAGGAAGGGAAAGGAATACATTGTATCTCCTTTCCTGTGCAATCCAAGAGTATGAAACCAGATTAATGGATCGTTGAAACAAAGACAAGCGATCTCAGTGACTAGACAAAGGTCCAGAACCCAGGACAAGTAGAGGCAGTGGTTGAGTGAGCAGCTGGAGTGGGAGATATAAACATGGGGAGTGATAGTTAGAAGCAAGCTGGTAGAAGACCTAAGAACAGACAGTTTCCCTAAGGAGTACTGAGTGAGAATCAGAGGCCAGGACTAAACACAGACATCAGCTTACTCACATCTTTCCCTCCCATCCTTTCCTTTATAGCTATTTCATTCTTAACTGAAGATGTCACATACTCTGCAGTCTTCACTTACAGAAGCCTCACCTTCTTGGTGGGGAGGGAGGAGATCTGCCTTTCTTACTGCTCTGTGCTGGGAGTAGGCATTGAACTTCCACCTTCTCCCCAACTCTTACAGGATAGTCATGTCATCAGTCTGAGGTCCTTGCCATAGCATTGCCACATCTCATTTCCATAATCCCAGACTGAACATCTAGAACAGAGCCTGGCACATCGTAGGCATTCTTCTAACATGTGTTGAGTGAACAGAACGAATGAGTGAATGATTCTCCCTAAGGAGCTTAATCAATTAGCACATTTTTTGCCTACCCTGACCCCACTTACTTATCATTATTTATTCATCCACTCAATAGATACTAATAGAAATGCTAGGAGTGGTTTACCAATCAGAGTGTGGTCTCCTGAGACATGCCATTTAGTGAGAAGAAGATATATCGTTTAAATTAATTAGACTTGTATAAACATATGAAGAAAAGGGTTCTATGGGGTCTAACCTAGTGGGGAATGGAGTGGTCAGTAAGGGATTCTGTAAGGAAGAGGAGTTCAGTTGTGTACTAGGAGGGGGAACAGTAATTGGTAGGTCAAGGTGGGTGAGAGAAGGAGGGAAGAATGTTCCAGGCAGAGTAAATAGTCCGTGCAAAAGCCCTGAAGTAGCAAGGACTGCAGCACACAGTGAAGGTGATGAAGGAAGACCAGAGGTGTGGAAGTAGGGGTGATGGCTGCAGATTGTGACAGGTGAGCAAGGGCCAAGCCTGGAGGTTTCAGCATTCATTGTGATAACCCTTCATAGTCCTTAACATCATAGCCATCAACATTGTATGACTGCATCTGCCCCACATGTTCCTACGTGTTATATATTTTTAACCCTATAAAAACTTTTTTTGTCTTATCTCCAACCCAGGGTGATCACAATGACCAGACTCAGAGAGATTTATCATAGTAAAGCAGGCTGGTTGGATGAATAAGAGCATGAGGCTTGCAATCTGACAGAGCTGTGACTCAGATCCTACCTAGCTTCATCACCTAACTGGGTAATTTTGGACAACTTTTCTTTAACCTCTCTGAACTTAAATTCTTTCATCTGATAATGAGCATGATAATCATTACCTTGCAGATTTGGTAAAGATTAAGTAAATGAATACAGTAAGAGCACTGAGCCCAGAAACTTGGGTCATATTAATTGTTCATTAGATGGGCAGGCTTCTTGAAGGCTGAGGAGCATTAAAAGCCCCTATGCTACAGTAAACAGTAACCCAGCCCTTTGCCTGCCTCTTCTTGACCTTTCTCAGCAGAGCCCTGAGCAATAAGTGGGCTAAGAGTTCAGTGTTTTTGATATTTGTTCTGCATCGGCTTTTTTACAGTATGACCCAAAGACTTTTTTTTCTCATTCCTTTTTCTACTCTCAGGGGTAGAACATCTTGTTCACCACTGCACTCCCATCGGACAGAAGCGAGAATGGTAAGTAAGGCAGAGAGAGATACAAGGTCTTCTCACAGCACAGTATGTGTTCTGAAGAGAGCAGGAGGAAAGGTCAAAGAAAATTAGCAAGTGGGAAAAGAGTCCAGGTGGGAAAGGGCTGCATGTTTTTGGGATTGGGCCAAAGGCAGCAGGAGGGGAGAGGGCATGGAGTGATAGGTATGAAACCAGGGCTGAGCCAGCAGTGGGTAAAAGGAAGTGAGAATATCAGGGAAGAAGGAGACTCAGGAGATCTGCTAATAGAATCACATGTTTTTATGAAGTTCAGAAGAACAGAGTCAAGCATCCTGTGATGATTCACGTACTTTCCTAGAACCTGATGTATTGCCAAGATTGGCTATAGAACACTGTGGTCTGGAAAGTTAATTCAGAAAAGACAATAATTGACTCTGTTGCTCAGGGGCCAACCAAAAATCTGGGAAGGATCTTCCAGCAATGGAAGGTGGAGATAAGCCCCCAGAGCTGTCACCTTCAGATTTTCCAATTTTCTGCTTGAGGGTTAAAAATGGTGTGTTTGAAATCTGAAGACAAGAAAAAAAATTTTAAAATCTACAATAGCTAACACTTACTTGAAGGTTTACTATATACTGGGCACTGCATGAATTATAAAGTGTTTTGTGAACTTGTCACATCAGTCCTATAAAGTAGGTACCATTAGTATAATCATTTGACAAATGTAAAGACTGTGAGAAGTTAGGTAACATGTCAAAGGTCAAGCTCATAAATAGAAGAGCTGGGACACAGACTCAGGCCATCTGAGTGCACAACCCACACTCTTAACCACCAAGTTATCAAAATAATGATAGCTAACTCATAGCTAGTGCTTATTCTATATGCCACATACTTTCCTTGACGTTATACATTTATTACCTCTATTCAATTCTTACAACCGGAGGTAGATACTGCTATTCAGCCATTTTAAAAATGAGGAAATGGAGGCACAGACAGGTCTAGAAACTTGCCTGAAAGCACACAGCTACGAAGATGTGGAGCCTGGATTCAATCTCAGGCAGTATGGCTCAAGAGTCTTTGCTTTCCATCACCTCACTGGCTCCTCATATGAACAGTCCCTCCAAATGGCATCACTGGAGGCATGTAAAAACAAAGACTAACTTTTGTACTTGAGTTTTTATTGTGTTACAATTTAGATACTACTGGCTAAACTTTCACTTCCTTACTTGCCTGAACAAAAAAAAAGAAAATCCTGGGGGATAATTTCTTTTTTTTTTTTTTAATGATTTTTTATTATATTATGTTAGTCACCATACAGTACATCCCCGGTTTCCGATGTAAAGTTCGATGATTCATTAGTTGCGCATAACACCCAGTGCACCATGCAATATGTGCCCTCCTTACTACCCATCACTGGTCTATCCCATCCCCCCACCCCTCTCCCCTCTGAGGCCCTCAGTTTGTTTCTCATAGTCCATAGTCTCTCATGTTTCATTCCCTGGAGGATAATTTCTTGATCACGTAAGCACGAAAGGCAATTTTTCTTTGGCTAATGACATGCCCATCATAAGAACTCCAGCTACTCTTTTGGGTGATGTTAATCACTGCTCTTCATTAGTCCTGGGTGCCTCACTTAAGGGCGAGGTCCTTAGTCCACTTAAATTCCCATCCACAGAAACATGCTGGTGGTTTGCTATGGTCTCTTCCATTTCCTTGGACTCTGGGAAAATTACCAGTTAGAGATTATCTGCTGAAGCTAATCTTTTGATCTCCAATAAAGGAAGTTCATTTTCACCACAACCTGTTCTAATCTTCCTACACAACTAGTTTCTCCAGCTTGTTTCAGTGAGAAACATGTTCTATGGAAAGTTTTCTCAGACCAGAAAAAAACAAAACGGGCTTTCCTTGAAACTTGCCACGCGGAGCATTCAGCGCCCTTGTCCCACGGCTTCCTCCTCCCTGAACCCTTGGAGGCACGTTTTCTGCCGTTTCCTTAGTCTTATAACTGAGAAACACAAAAAGGGTTCATAAAAGTGGAAAAAGGGCTGAAAAAAAAATCTAAGTCCGGTTATTGTGCCTGAGTCCATGCTAACATTAATGTAACACAGCTGCAAAAAATATTTCCTACTTTGCAATCAGAGAATCCAGAAGTTCAATATAAATGCACTAATCCTTGTAATTTTCTTGTAAGGCCAGCCACAAGAGTACTCATTTCTTCAAGGCGCAGGGAAGTAAAGTTTTGCCAAGCTCACAAAACTAAGAAACAGACATCGAGAGCAAGCTAATCTTATTTCCCATATTCTCTTTTAATTTTATATGTCTTTATTTTTTTCTGTATAATTAAAATTTCTACCCAGTTCTATCAGCTGCAGACTTCGCACAGTTCCATCGCGAGGAATGATGATGATGGTGATGATGATAATGGCACCCATTTACTGAATACTCACTAGGTGCCATGCGCTATGCTAAACCTCATGTGGATCAACTCACTCCAGTCTTACAACCACATTAGGAAATAAAGAGTATGGTTATCTCCATTTTAATGGAGGCTGAGAAAACTGAAGCCTAGTGAGAGAAAGTAACTTGATGGAGACCAGGCATGTGGTAAGCCTGCATTTCAAAGCCACACGGTCTCTCGCACCGTCCAAGCCCTGACCTACATACCACATGCCATTAAAGTCATGAACATTAAAGAAGTCCCCATATGGATACTGTTTTTAGCTGCCTTTTTAAGAAGGCAAACAAAAAACACAAAGAATGCTTCCACTATAACTTGATGCAATTTAACAGTATGACAAATTTAATCAAACACAGGCACTCCTTCAAGTGCCTGATGGAAACAAACAGAAAAAGCCATCGGGGGCTAGAAGAGCATGCCCAGTACTCAAGGTGAAACAGGGACCACTTATTAATTTCACCAAAGCACAAAGAAATAAAATGGAGTTCGAAAAGCAGCATAAGTGTCCAATGTTTTGAAGCACTGTAATAAATTCACCCACAAACGATGTAGAAGGATGTGTTAACTGGAGTACAAAGGTACCTTCCCAAGGCAACGGTACCTGAGAAAATAAGATTAGCATGTAACACAAATACCTCTGATAAAAGAAGCCACAGAGTTATTTTTTCTGTCATACTTCCCAATGCACTTGCTTGCCCTGCTTACTGGCCAGCTTTATTGGGCTGCTTTGGTATCTCTCCAGATCTCAACATATCTAGTAAAAGCGCCATTTTACCTGAGTCACCATTTCTGCATACCTTCCTTGTCACCGCCAATGTACCACTTCCTCTTTTGAGATCTCCACCCTGGAGTCACCACTGGTTCCTCCTTCTCCCCCAAGAGTCAGAGCTCATGAGTCACCAGGTTCTAACAACCCTTCCTCCACATTGCTCTAGCCCTCACCTGGCACAGCCCCATCTCTGTCCAGTGGGTTGCTGCCATGGCTTCAGTCCTGGTCTTTGTAGCAATTCTCTCTTCTGATCTGTCCTATGCATCACAGCCTGAGAAATTCAGCCAAACTACACCTGTTCTGATGTTATTTCTATGCTCAGGAAGTACCTTCTATCAGCCACATGACTTTCAAGGCTCTCAGCACATTCCTTTCCACACAACTATTTTCTCGCTTTTCACCACAACTGTGTCTGTTCAGCCAAACTTCTCTTCCTTCCCCTTTCATCCTGTTGCCACCCTGTGGCATATGGTATATGAGAGCATACCGAACTTGTCATTTAGACAAATCAATGCAAGCCACGCTGATATGTGTACATGTTTATGTTATGGGACTATTCAAAAAATCATGAGGAAAGAGTTCCATAACCCAATTGTTTCTCAGAGAGCCAGTGGATGATTTTATTTTTTGGTTTTGGTTTTATTATTTTATTTTTGGCAAAGCTATGTTTATGAGATGTTTTTCCTTTATACTTTTATAATAAAGTAAATGATGGAATCCCATAATGTTAAAGTGGAGACTTTAAAGCATAATTAATCCCCCCATCCCCACTTTACCAAGGAGAACCTAGCATCCTAGACAAGTTAGTTTATTTGTTCTAGATCCCCTAGTCATCACCCAAGTTTTAGATAGCCCATTGAACGCTACTTAACCTGATGAATGAAGAGAAAGGGATGCATAAGGCAGCATAGCCCATAGCATGCTCATTCCACGGTCAAGGAAAATCTGGTCTAGTAACTCGAACAAGGTCTTTACTGAAGAAATTTTCAAGTGTTCGTGTGTACTATGACTTTTCAGAGGAGCACAGAGGGGAGTAGAAATAGGAAATGCATTTGTTCCCAAACTTGGTTATCATGGAATGCTTGGCTCAAAAAAATACTTTATAGAACACATTTGCCAAAAAGGCCATCATAAGTTTTGACATCTTTGCCATTGATGTTTTCGATTCCAGAGACAGGCACAATTCTCAAAAAAGGAAAGAACCAAGTTCTCCCCAAATTTACACACCAATAACAATAATAACAGCTAATGTTTATGTAGCCCTTGAAATTTTAAAAAGCATTTTGACACACAGTTAATAAGCAAAAGAAGCGTAAATTCTTCATTGAAAAAAAAATGTTTCTTTGTCATCATTAATTGGAGTGGTACCCCTGAAAGGCTGTGTTATACCAGTTCAGTTACAGCTAGGTTTTTTTTGCAGAAAGATGGCCAAATAGATAACAAATGGTAAAATATTATAATTAGAAGGGTCTTAAAATTAATCTAGTCCACTGGTTCTCAAACTTGTACCTGCAGAATATAGGTATTCGACTGCTTAAAGTGAGTGACAGTGTGTCTTATCCTAATTCAAAGAAAAAGAAAGTAATTTAATGAATAGAAAGTGTGAGAAGGAAATAAATTTTAACAACAACTGGTAAGCTTGGAAAAAGACCCACGAGCCCCAAATGAGAACGGCAGCCCTGGCTAACACCTTGAGTTTAGACAGGTGAAAACCTGAGCAGAGAATCCAGCCACACCATACCAGATATCCACTCTACAGAAACTGAGATGATAAATTTGTGTGGCTTAAAGGCAATACACTTGTGGCAATTTTCTCTGCAACACAGAAAACTAATACAGATTTTTGCTAGGTTCTCATTAGAAAAATGCACAAAGGACATGACAGGGCCATGCACACAGTTTGGTGAGAGTGTAGGTTGTTAATCCTTCTTAGAAGAAAATGTCGCATTAAGTAATAAGGGTCTTAAATATGTATATGCCCTTTGACACAAACACTCTACTTCTAGGAATTTACTCTAAAAGGAAGAGGGATGGGGGCACCTAGCTGGCTCAGCTGGTGGAGCATGCAACTCTTGATCTTGGGGTCCTGAGTTCAAGCCTGATGTTAGGTGTACAGCCTACTAAAAATAAATAAATAAAAATAAAAATAAAAGGAATAGAAACGCACACAAAGTCATGGCATCATCATCATCATGATCATCAACTTCATCATCATAAATATCCAGCATTAAGAAAATAGTTGACTTCATTATTGTGTAACCACAGGATGGAGTATAGGTCAGCTATTAAAAATAACATTTTCAAAGACAATTTAGTGACACATACAAATGACTGTGATATAAAGTTACATGAAAAAGCAGTCTATAAAATGGTATGAAAATGGTGCAGTCATTTTGGAAAACAGTTTGGTTATTTCTCAAAATTTTTAAATATAGAATCACCATATGACCCAGCATTTCTACTCCTGGGTATATGCACAAAGGAATTGAAAACATGTCTACATAACAACTTGTACATAAATATTCACAGCAGCATTCATAGTATCAAAAGATTAGAATAATCTAAATGTCTAAAAATTACTGAATGGATAAGTAAAAGGTGGTATATCCATACAAAAAAATTTACTCAGCTTAAAAAGGAGCAAAATAGTGACACACTGCTACATATGGAGGAACTTTGGAAACATGGTGCTGAGTGAAGAAAGCCAGTCACTAAACGCCAGTATGTATCTTGCTTATTGTGTGATTCTGCTTATCCAAAATGTCCAGAATAAGTACAGGGAAAGAAAGGAGATGAATGGTTTCTAGGGTCTGAGGGAGGAGGAATGGGGAGTGACTGCTAATATGGATGGAATCACTCTTTGGAGTGATGAAAACATTCTAAAATTGATTATGATGATGGTCGTACAACTCCACAAATATGCTAAAAATCAGTGAATTCTGTATTTTAACAGGGTGAATTGTATGTTATGTATATCACATCTTAATAAATCTTTTTTAAAAAGGTTAAGGGAAAAAACATTAAATATGACAGGACTCACAATTTGTGGGGGGGAAAAAGTATATGCATAGAATAAATAAAAATTGCAAGGAAATTCACCAAATACTAATACTGGCCATTCTTTGGTGGTTCAAATACAGATAACTTTCTTCCTGTTCTCTTTTTTGTATTCTCAATTCTGTAGGAAGATATATAATTATTAAAATCTAAAAAATCAATAACTTTAAACTTTCTTACGCTACCCACCACAGTCTATCCTGGAATCTAAAATAAGAAGGTATTAGGGCACCTGGGTGGCTTAGTCAGTTAAGTGTCTGACTCTTGATTTGGGCTCAGGTCATGGTCTCAGGGTTATGAGACTGAGTCCTGCATTGGACTCTGCACTGGGTGTGGATTCTGCTTGAGATTCTCTCTCTCTCTCCCTCTGCCTCCCCACACCCTGACTTGTATGCTCTCTATAAAATAAAATAAAATAAAATAAAATAAAATAAAATAAAATAAAATAAAATAAAATAAAATAAAATAAAATAAAATAAAATAAAATAAAATAAAATAAAATAAAATAAAATAAAATAAAATAAAATAAAATAAAATAAAATAAAATAAAATAAAATAAAATAAAATAAAATAAAATAAAATAAAATAAAATAAAATAAAATAAAATAAAATAAAATAAAATAAAATAAAATAAAATAAAATAAAATAAAATAAAATAAAATAAAATAAAATAAAATAAAATAAAATAAAATAAAATAAAATAAAATAAAATAAAATAAAATAAAATAAAATAAAATAAAATAAAATAAAATAAAATAAAATAAAATAAAATAAAATAAAATAAAATAAAATAAAATAAAATAAAATAAGAAGGTATTTAATATAACATATAATGATATTCCTAATTATTTAATGTTTCATAAAACAGAAATTCATGATGTTTGACAAAGAGAATCATAAATCCTGGGTACTCTCCCAATCACAATAAAAACCCACTAATCTAGTCCAACACTCTCTCTCTCTTTTTTCCACTCTGTCTTTTTAATGTTGATAAAAATCCAAGAGTAGTAAGTACAAACTGAAGTATATGGTGCCGCTCTTTCAAAATGAAGTCAAAAGAATGAATCTTTACCTTTCAGAAAATTCATACCTACTGCGGTACGAAAGAGTCTGCTAAAAAATACAACCTTGCCACGCTGATATCCATAGAATAGCTATGCTACAGAAATCCACTGGATGTAGACCCCTGAGCTGGGCAGCCCTTCAGAATCGATTCAAAGGTCCTTTGACAATTCAAACTGATATGAGACCCTAACAGTGATACAGTCACCCATATTCACATGAAATCACACTTGAATGGTTATTACTTCAGTGTGTATATCTTGCCTTCCTAAATGATAGTAAGGTTTCTACAAGCAGAGTATGGAGGCTAATGCAGTAATAGCTCAAGGAAAGGTTGCTTTAAAACAACCTGAAGAGCGAGACGCCATTAGTTTGTTACGCACTACATGTGGCACTGAGAAGGGAACAATAAATTATCATCTACTTACTCCTTATGATAACTCTATGAAGTATGTATTGTTAGCATCCCTACTTATAGGTGGCAAAATTGAAGTTCAGAGAGGTTAAGTAACCTGCCCAGGTTACAATAAGAAAGAGGCAGAATTGGGATTTGAACCCAGAAAGTATAACTCAAAAATAAGACAACAAAAACAATAAATGTTTACTATGATTCAGGCAATGTTTTATGTTTTATTAATTTATGTAATTATTAGCTTATTTACTATACAACACTAACTTAGTCCTCAGAACAACCCTATGATATAGGACCAAATATTATCCCCATTATTATACAGTCTCCTTCCATAATAAACTCACATCAGACCACAGCTTTCAAATTTCAGCTATTCAAAAGTGACTCTGTCATTTATTTAGGTTTGCTGTCATATTCTCTGACTGAGCAGGGCATTTTAATTCCATCTGAATAATTTGTGGGGTCATTTAATTTTCATCTGTTCACTCCAATAGACTAAAGCACTATATGGGAATGTTATTAATGGTTAAGGAAATTTCGACTGCTCTAAGAGATAAATCCTGATTCCCTGAACCCTCACAGGCTTCACAAAATAGTTTATTTCATACCCACACAGTCAGCTGTGAGCATTCAGCAAGATTTCTACATGGCGATGCAGGAAGCAGGCTCCTTGCTTTTGCCCTCCACCTCTCCTGCATCTCCAATCCTTCATCTCCAGCAGGAGGATGTGAAAACATAGATGCTGTGGCTGAGGTCAAACAGGTTGCTGCCTGTGTTCCCCTCTGGGATTTTGATGGAGTCCTATCTTACATTTAGTCTTTCATTCATTTTGAGTCTATTTTTGTGTATGGTGTAAGAAAATAGTCCAGTTTTATTCTTCTGCATCTTTGTCCAATTTTCCCAATACCATTTGCTGAAGAGACTGTCTTTTTTTCCATTGGATATTCTTTCCTGCTTTGCCAAAGATCAGTTGACCAGAGTTGAGGGTCCATTTCTGGGTTCTCTGTTCTGTTCCATCGACCTAGGTGTCTGTTTTTGTGCTGGTAGTATACTAGCTTGATTATTACAGCTTTGCAATACAGCTTGATGTCCAGAATTGTGAAATCTCCAGCTTTGGTTTTCTTTTTCACCATTCCTTTGGCTATTCAGGTTCTTTTCCGGTTCCATACAAATTTTAGGAGTGTTTGTTCCGGCTCTGTGAAAAATGCTGGTGGTATTTTGATAGGGATTACATTGAACGTGCAGATTGCTTTGGGTAGCATAGACATTTTAACAATATTTGTTCTTCCAATCCATAAGCATGGAATGTTTTTCCATTTCATTGTGTCTCTCGATTTCATCAGTGTTCTATAGTTTTCCGAGTACAGATCTTTGACCTCTTTGGTTAGGTTTATTCTATCTTACGGTTTTTGGTGCAATTGTAAATGGGATCGATTCCTTGATTTTTCCTTCTGATGGCTCATTGTTAGTGGATAGAAATGCAACAGACTCCCGTGTATTGATTTTATATCCTGTAACTGCTGGATTCCTGTTATCAGTTCTAGCAATTTTTTGGTGGAGTCTTTTGGGTTTTCTACATAGAGTATCATGTCGTCTGTGAAGAATGAAATTTGACTTCTTCGTTGTCAATTTGGATGCCTTTTATTTCTTTTTGTTGTCTGATTGCTGAGGCCAGGACTTCCAGTACTATGTTGAAAAACAGTTGTGAGAGTGGACATCCCTGTTTTGTTCCTGACCTTAGGGGAAAAGTTCTTGGTTTTTCCCTGTTGAGGATGGTATTTGCTGTGGGTCTTTTGTATATGGCTTTTATGATATTGAGTTATGTTCCCTCTATCCATACATGGTGGAGGGTCTTTATCAAGAAAGGATGTTGTATTTTGTCAAATGCTTTTTCTGCATCTACTGAGAGGATCATATGGTTCTTATCCTTTCTTTTATTAATCTGATGTATCATATTGATTGATTAGCAGATGTTGCACCACCCTGCAGCCTAGGAATAAACCCCAATTGGTCATGCTGAATAATCCTTTTAATGTACTGTTGGATCCTATTGGCTAGTATCTTGGTGAGAATTTTTGCATCCATGTTCATCAGGGATATTGGTCTATAATCCTCCTTTTCAGTGGGGTCTTTGTCTGCTTTTGGGATCAAGGTAATGCTGGCCTCATAAAATGAGTTTGGAAGTTTTCCTTCCATTTTAATTTTTTGGAAAAGTTTCAGAAGAATAGGTATTAATTCTCTTTAAATGTTTGGTAGAATTCCCCTGGGAAGCCATCTGGCCTGGACTCTTGTTTGCTGGGAGATTTTTGGTGACCAACTCAATTTCTTTGCTGGTTGTGGGTCTGTTCAGGTTTTCTATTTCTTCCTGTTTCAGTTTTGGTAGTTTATATGTTTCTAGGAATTTATCCATTTCTTCCAGATTGCCTAATTTGTTTCCATATAATTGCTCATAATATTCTCTTACAATTGTTTGTATTTCTTTAGTGTTGGTTGTGATGTCTTCTCTTTTATTCATGCTTTTATTTATTTGGGTCCTTTCTCTTTTCTTTTTGATAAGTCTGGCTAGAGATTTATCAATTTTATTAATTCTTTCAAAGAACTAGCTCCTACTTTTTGATCTGTGCTACTGTTTTTTTTTTATTTCTATATCATTGATTTCTGCTCTAATCTTTATTATTTCTCTTTTGCTGGATTTAGGCTTTATTTGCTGTTCTTTTTCCAGCTCCTTTAGATGTAAGATTAGGTTGTGTATTTGAGACTTTTCTTGCTTCATGAGGAAGGCCTGTATTGCTGTATACTTCCCTCTAAAGACAACCTCTGCTGCATCCCAAAGGTTTTGAACTGTTGTGTTTTCATTTTTATTTGCTTCAATGTATTTTTTAAATTCTTTTTTAATTTCCTGGTTGACCCATTCATTCTTTAGTAGGATGCTCTTTAACCTCATGTATTTGTGGTCATTTCAAATTTCTTGTGGTTAACTTCAAGCTTCATAGTACTGTGGTCTGAAAATATGTATGGTATGATTGCAATCCTTTTGTACCAGTAGAGACCTGATTTGTGACCCAGTATGTGATCTATTCTGGAGAATTTACATGTGTACTTGAAAAGAATGTGTATTCTGCTGCTTTAGGATAAAATGCTCTGAATATATCTGTGAAGTCCCTCTGGTCCAGTGTATCATTCAAAGCCCTTGTTTCCTCATTGATCTTCTGCTTAGATGCTTAGTTCATTGCTCTGAGTGGGGTGTTAAAGTCCCTTACTATTATTGTATTATTATCAATGAGTCCTTTAATTTTGTTATTAATTGATTTATATAATTGGCTGTGAGTACTACCTCCTGTTCTTTCTTTTGGGGTGAATTTCTCTGTCTCGTCATTTTGTCCAGAAAAGAAAAGAAGAAAGAAAAAGAAAAAACAACAATAACAACAATAAAAACTTCAGGCAGTGTTTCTGGTGTATGCGCTGTACACTCTGCTGTTGTGTTTTGGCTGCTCTTTCCCACTGCTCTGTCCTTTACAGAGGTCCTCCTTGCTTGCAGTGGGGAGTGTTTGGACCTTTAACTAGGTGTGCTTTGATTTGTTTGTTAAGATAAGCCTCACATCTGCCATGTGCTCTCCTTCCAACTATGCAGACTGTTTTCTTAATCCTCAGATTGCATTCCTAGTTGTTCAAAATAGTTGGATGTTGATCTAGCTATGTTGGAGGGATGAGGCAAGCTCAGGGTCCCCCTACTACTCCACCATCTTGAACTCCTCTCTGAGGACATTTGGAGTTCTTAACTGAAATCCCAGAAAAGCAGAGGTCTGAGGGGAAGAAGGAAATCAAAGATTTAGTGGAGATGAATTGGGGGAACGAGCACTGGCCAGCAGAGGGAAAGGGAACAATTTGTTGGATTTAGCATGGTCTCTTTTTCCCCAAACACTTCCTGGAGCCCAGGATTAGCAGGGAGGATCTCCCACCTCTTCATTTATACAGTAAACAGAGATTTTCTTTTCTTTTCTTTTTTCTTCTGTTCTTTCTTTTTCTTTTTTTCTTTCTTTCTTTCTTTTTTTTTTTTTTTCATTTTACTTAGGCTTGAGTTCATCCTTGTTGGCTAGAAAGATCAGCAAGGTCAACATCATCTACAGTTGAAGGCTGTGGACCTGCCCATTCCCACCCATCACGTTGTAAGACTTTCTTAATTATATCCTGAGACTCTCAGACTTGCAGTTTTCCCTTGATGATTTGATCATTTGTACAGACACTCCTACTGCGTATTTCTTCAACCTGGATTATGGCAATTTATGAATCTAAATCTCAAGTTCTGTCCATTTACTTTTTCTAATGAAAAATATTTACTTAAAAAATTGAAAGAAAGAAACTAATCTGGCCACCCTGTAAAAGAGACTAATTTCTGCTTTCCAAATCTGCTCTACTTTTCAACTTTATTCAGAGACTGGAAGGCTGGCTCTTACTACAGTGACTAGCATCTTGGCAGCCCCAGTTCCGGGTTGGAATGCAAAATCCTAAAGCCCTATCCCCGGCCTTCATTCAACAATTATGAGGATATTTCTAAGACAGAGCTTTTACTCTGGCGCAGGCTGGAACCCAGCTTCCACCTAGAATTTCCCAGTGCAATTCAAGACTCTTCTTGGGGTGCCTAGGTGCCTCAGCCAGTTAAGTGTCCAACTCTTGATTTCTGCTCAGGCCATGATCTCAGGGTTGTGAGACTGAGCCCCTCATTGGGCTCTGTGTTGGGTGTGGAGCCTGCTTAAGATTCTCTCTCCCTCTCCCTCTCCCTCTGCTCCTCACCCCCATCCACTCTCTCTCCCTCTAAGAAAGAAAGAAAGAAAGAAAGAAAGAAAGAAAGAAAGAAAGAACCCATCTTGAGGACCTGCTCAATGAAAGCCATCCTGAGGGGCTACTGATAGATTCAATGTGAAAGCTAGTATATAGGAGCGGGTCAGGAGGGCTACAATCTAGGATCGGCAACAGGCTATAAATGACTCCCATTTAACAGGGTAAAAATGTCATATGTGCTACATAAGATACCAGTAATGTGCACACTATTTGCTCAGACACAGCACATTCCTCCACCATGGGGCTTCACAGTCCATTAGGAGTAGCAGTGACAGTCAGAGAGAGAGGTCATAATCAAAATAGCAGTCACTGAAATCTGTTGGGACAATTACCACGTGCTGTGCTTAGTGCTTTTTCAGATATCCAACCTCATGACTCTCTGAATTAGGTGTTATTTCCATTATTCTCATTTTACAGGTGAGACAAACTAAGTCTTAGGGAGATCAAGTAAATCACTAAAGGCTCCACTGCGAGTTAACGGTGGAACAGGGCCTGCTTCCAGAGCCTCGCTCTTAACTGCTCACTCGGCTGCCTGTATAACACATTCCACTATTATGAAAACTCAAAGAATTGGAGGGCCTTCCAAAAGTTCTCCCTCCGGAAAGCACTCCTCAAGACAGTACACTTCAGGTTCACTGAGAGGAATGAAAGTCATATCCATGGCAATTAATCAGAAATGGCAAATGGCTTATTGCAGCCCAGACTTTTTCAGTTTGCAAGTGCCAAATAAACGTTTAGTCAAGGAGTTGGAGGATAATAAAATAAAAATGAAACCTTGGGGAAATAATATGAATCACACCTTAAAACTATATATTTTTTAGGCTTCCAAAATCATTGTTCTTTATATTTAAAGGTAACTACTGGTTAATTAGAAATGAGACATCATGCTCACTACCTTTATTCCCAAAACAACAGCTAATTTTTCAGTCCAGATAGGAAATGACACTTTGGACTTTCTTTGGTCCATTTCCTTTTTTAATTAAAAAGAAAAAGAGAGAGGGAGAAATAGAAAGAAAAAAAAAAAAAGAGTTCCCAGCCCTTTTGCTTGAGGAAATAAAATACAATATGTTTAAATTGCAATGTGGAGTCTAGATATGTTTTTACCAGCATAATTTCAACTTTCTCTGAAAACATCTGTAAAAGAAATTACCAATAAAAACACCCCACAGCAAATTTTAGAGTTAGCCGGTACAAAGTTAGAGATTTATCTTCTGCTAGGGCCCCTCTCCCAATGTGCCCACCTCCTCCTTCCACACGCTCTTCACTAAGAGGGAGGATGTGGGAGAGGGAATCACACATAGCTTTTCTCAAGCTTTTGTTTATGATGTCTTCATGATTTTGTACTAAGGGGGAAGGAGGGAGTAGAAAAATAGCACTCAGAGTGTTCCTTAAAAGGTTATTAGCAATATTTCTTGTCAAAGGCAACTTTGAAAATATTGCTCTTGGTTTCCCATAAGCCTCTAGGTTTCCATTTGGGCATTTTCCCTTCTGAACTCTATTTAATCACACTAATCAAATCAATCAGTATGTACTGAGAAGCTGTTCTGTGCAAAGCACTCTCCTAGGTAGAAAGAGTTACAAAGTTAAAAAAGCAGCTTAAAACCTATATAGAATTCTTAGGAAAAGGCCTGGAGCCAGAACCAACAAACTTAATTTGGGGGTAAAATAGGGGTGGGGGAGATTGGGGAAGGAAGAATCAATCACTTTTAAAATTTTATATACCATTTTTTCTTTATAAGAAATATGTATTACTGGGGTGCCTGGGTGGCACAGCGGTTAAGCGTCTGCCTTCAGCTCAGGGCGTGATCCCAGCGTTATGGGATCGAGCCCCACATCAGGCTCCTCTGCTATGAGCCTGCTTCTTCCTCTCCCATTCCCCCTGCTTGTGTTCCCTCTCTCTCTGGCTGTCTCTATCTCTGTCGAATAAATAAATAAAATCTTAAAAAAAAAGAAATATGTATTACCTTTTTCCCCTTAATTTAACACCTTAGTCAGGGAGATAATATATTAAAATACAAACAAAGGCATTCAAGAAGGGAGTCAGATGACCATAAGCCTACTGGTGAGTCTACAGGTGGCTTTCTTGTCTCTGTTCAATTTTAGTTGTGTTGATTGTTTGACACGCCAAGCAATCTTCAAGCACTATGGATTCCATTCAGTCATTTCACATTTCAATTTTTCTATCCAGGTTTATTTTACTAATGGTGACTTCAAGTTTCAATTTTTGTGATCTCATGATGAAGTATGTACTTTCATAATGCCCACTGATCTCTAGCACTGCCCAGTGTTTGACCACATAATTAGAAATTTCTGGCTTGTTCTGGGATACATATGCTCATCTCCAAGATTTATGGAATGATGTATCCTTCTGATGAACATAGTTGTTTTTCGGATGGATCAGTTCTCTTACAATGAGCTACTATGACGGAGCAGAAGTTTGATCACCCGGATAAGCCAAAGCAGCTGGCGAAATCGTAAAGCCTGATTCTTACTCATGAAAAACTGTGACTTTCTTCTGCAATTATGATTTCAATTTCTTCTAAGTTACTTTGCAAGTCCTTGAGCTTAGAAACTTTAGAAATGTGAGAATTACATATTCTCCACATGTCCCCTGATAAAATATCACTTCATCAAAGAATTCTTACCTCTTATTAAAATAGCATCTCTTTTCTTCTCCTGTATCCTCTATTTCTAACCGTTGCTTTATTTACCACATATCATCATCTGACTATGTAATATTTACTTGTCTTTTGTCTAATGTGTTTTTCCCTGTGCTAGAATGTAGCAGAGACTATTAGTCCCCTAGTATACATTCTCCCATAGACATAATGCCCTTGAATTTATCTGTGTCTATGATCTTTCAGAATCAAGACTCTATTTCCCAGCTTCCCTTGGAGCTAGGTAGTGACCATGTAACAAAATTCTGGCCAATGGAATGCTTTAGAAAGTGATATGGACAACTTCTGGGGTATGTCCTCTAAAAGGAATAGGCATGCCATTTTTTCCCTCCTTTTCTTCTTCCTGCCATTGAGAACATGGATGCAATGTTGAGACATCTGGACCACGTGGATAAGGAAAGTATATCAGAAGGAGCCTGGTCCCCGGGTGATGTTGCAGATAAAATTTCTAAATAACCACAAATCACTCTTAAGTGATTAAAAAATATATATGTTTATCTTATTTAAGCCACTTTTATTTTTGGTCATTGTTCAAGACAGAGAACCTATGTCCCAACTAACACACTTCAACAGTGCAGAGATGTTTCTGTTTTGTTCACCGTTTCTCTAGCTCCTTAAAAGTACCTGGCATATAGTAGCAGGTGCTTGATAAATAGCTGTTAAATAAATGAATGAATTAAAGAATGTTCAAATGTCATGTCCAATTTGAGTCTGAGCATCTTTACTTGTTTGAACAAATCAGTATTACATTATTGTTATTTGGTTTGGATTTTGTTTAGTATATTCTAATTAAGTGTATTCAGATCCTTGTCCCATTAGTAAGAAAATGATGCATTTCAAGCCACTGCTAATTCACAGAGCCTTTTGGTCCCCAAAGTCCCTAATCTGAAAAAGTAGTTGAGGAAGTCTTTTCCACAAGTTTCCGTTACCTAGCCATCTGACTGACATTAAAGTCAACTAAATATTAATAACCTGTTTCAACTTCTCCTAAGTATCCCATCCCATAAACTGGCAATAGTTAAGGGTAGAAGCACATAAGTCATTAACAACCTTGGTCATTTTCTCCATTACATCATGCTATGAACCTGGCCTACACTTTCTTCTAAAAAAGGATGAAATGGAAATTGGTTATCCCAATTATCTCTTTGACTTGCACAAACTCTTGGAAGCCTTTTACTCCATCCTTTCCTTGCATATGACTACAAGTGAACTCAATGTTTACACGTTTAGGAAAAAATTTTTCAAATTCCTCCTTGGCAAGTAGTTAAACCCAATTAGTTCCTATCTGCTAGGTACTAAACGCTTTGTAAAACTTTCTCTTTTTCTCCTCTTCTTCCTCCCCCTCATCCTTGCCCTCCTCCTCCTCCTCCTTCCTCTTTTGCAAAAAACTTTCCAAGTATTGCACTTAGGGTTCAATTCATGGGCTACCAGGTTAGATGCCCTGACAGAGAATAACTTGGTATACTGGGATGGTCTACAAAAGATCCACAAAAGGGATGGGCCATACTTACCAAGGTTTTGTAAAATGGCCAGTGTCTTAAGTAGTGGAGATAATGGAAGAATGACAGGAAGAGGGAATTAGATCTGGCAAGGGCTTGGAGGCTGGCAGGGAACAGAATAATACTATTCATAATAGCTTCAAACTGGGAACAACTCGAAAGACTGTTAACAGTAGAGTGGATAAAGAGTAGGATATTCATGAAATGGAATGAAATAGTAAGTAGCAATGAGAATGCACAAACTACAACTGCATGGATGAATTTCACCTATATAATGCTGGGGGAAGAAAGCACACAGAATAGTACCTACTATGAATTCATTTATATGAAGTTCAAAAATAGGCCAAATGAATGTATGGCATTAGAAGACAAGACTGGTTACTTTTGGGGGACAGAGAGAGAGAGACAGAGAGACTAGAGGAGGATACAAGGAAGGCTTCTGGGGTGCTAATGTTCCATTTGCTGATTTTGGTACCAGTTACATCACTGTGTTTCACTTTGCATTGTTTGCATATTTCTCTGTAAGTATGTGATGCTTCAGTCATCAGTCATCATCATCATCATCATCATCGCCACCATGACAGCAAAGAGTAAAGGGCCGAGAATAGTAAGGATTCTGAACAGAAGTTGTTATACATCCTAACATTATTAGCACAGTGATGGATAAACTAACCAAAGAACTAGGTTAGGAGCTCAGAGAAGACTGATGCGTGTATGGAACTTTATATGACAAGGGTGGCATGTCAGATTAGAGCTGGAAATGGATATTGATATGAAAACAGACTAAAGTGAGATCTCTGCCTCACACCACATACAAAATCAAGGATTTAAACAGACTAGAGAATTAAACTGTCAAAAATAAAACTCCTGTAGAAAATACAAATGAATATCTTTTAGACTTCAGGTAGAGACAAGTTTCTTAAAAAGAAAAGGCACTAACCATAAAACTTTAATAAATTTGACTATCAAAATTAAAAATTTTGTTTATCAAGATTAATTTTACAGAAAAAATTTTAAACTGGGAAAAAATATCAGCAATACACACAAACAAAAACAAGTATCAGGAATATATAAAGAACTACAATCAATCATAAGCACAAGCAACCCGACAAAAAATGGGCAAAAGATCTAAGGCATTTCATAGAAAAAGAAACAATGATGGGGTATCTGGGTGGCTCAGTCAGTTAAGTGTCTGACTCTTGATCTCAGCTCAGTTCTCAATCTACGGTCGTGAGTTCAAGCCCCACGTTGGGTTCCATGCTGGGTGTGGAGGCTACTTTAAAAAAACACATACACAAAAAACAAACGAACAACAACAAAAAAAAACAATGACCATGTGAAGATACAATTAACATTACTAGTGATCAGGAAAATGCCAAATTAACCCCAGAGAGATGTTTTTAAACCTGCTTGACTGGCAAAAATAAGTTGGACTATATCAAGTATTAGAGAGGATGCAGATTCAGAGAATCTTTTATACAACACAGGGGTGGGGCGGGGGCAGGGCATATAGTCTAAATTGGTGCAGCCACTTCAGGAAACAGTTAACCACTATCTTCCAAATTGAATATTCACATACCCTATGTTCCAGTAATTCAACTCCTGGTATATGTCCAAGAGAAAATTTTGGACACGTGTAACAAGCACATAGACAAAAACAGTCATGGAAGGACTGTTTAAAATAGTACAAACACAAAAACAATCTAAATGTGTATCAACTGCAAAATGCATGAGGAAGCTCTGCTATATTTACACAGTGGAATACTATACAGCAATCAAAACAAACTAAAACAACATACAACACTATAAATAAAACTTAGAAAAATAATATTGCATAAAAAGTAAAAAACTTACACATACTACGCCTTTATGAAAAGTTCAAAACAACTAAAACTAAAAATGCAGTTTTTTTATTTTTTAATCTAAAAAATTTATTATTATTTCATTTTATTTTTTAAAGTTTTTATTTAAATTTAAGTTAGTTAACATACAGTGCAATATTAGTTTCAGGTGTACAATATAGTGCTTCAAGACATCCATACAACACCTGGTGCTTATCACAAGTGCTCTCCTTAATCCCCATAACCTATTTCATCCACCTCTCACTCCCCTACCCTCTGATAAACATCAATTTGTTCTCTAGAGTTAAGAGTCTGTTTTTTGGTTTGCCTCTTTTCGCCCCATGATCATTTGTTTTGTTTCTTTAAAAATGCATAGTTTTTTATATTAAGGAGAAGATCATATAACATAAGACTAATCAATTATTTTAAAGTATAAAATGAGGTCGCATTTAGTATTAATATATAGTATTTATTTATTTATTTATTTATTTATTTATTTATTTGACAGAGAGAGAGACAGCCAGTGAGAGAGGGAACACAAGCAGGGGGAGCGGGAGAGGAAGAAGCAGGCTCATAGCGGAGGAGCCTGATGTGGGACTCGATCCCAGAACGCCGGGATCACGCCCTGAGCCGAAGGCAGACGCTTAACCACTGTGCCACCCAGGCGCCCCAATATATAGTTCTTAAGCATACATGTAGATGAAACAACACTGCCTACAAAGGAAAGTAAGGGAATGATGGAAATGGGATTCAGGTAATGGTGCCTGGACAGACTGAGGTTGGGAGAGCAAAGAAAGGGTACTCACAGGCTAGATGTAGGGTTTCCCTAGCTTTTGTTTTAGATGTTAAGTTAGATGGGTGCTTATTTCGTTATTAAAAGCCAGCTACTGGGGCGCCTGGGTGGCACAGCAGTTAAGCGTCTGCCTTCGGCTCAGGGCGTGGTCCCGGCGTTGTGGAATCGAGCCCCACATCAGGCTCCTCCGCTATGAGCCTGCTTCTTCCTCTCCCACTCCCCCTGCTTGTGTTCCCTCTCTCGCTGGCTGTCTCTATCTCTGTCGAATAAAAAAAAAAAAAATCTTTAAAAGCCAGCTACATGAACAAACCAGTGCTTTTTGCTTCCCGTCAACAGATGTTGTCAAAAACTTTTTGCGAAGTATAGAAGGCAATTTTCACAAGAGGTGCTTTAAAAACAAAACGGGAAAATTCCTATTCTATTGAGAGAAATTATGTCACTTTAAATTTTATATAAAGCAATTTCCTTGGGGGAAAATGGCTAAGGTAAGATGACAAAAGGCTTCTGAAATCAACATTACATTTGGAGTAAACCAAAGGTGGACTTCTGCAAGGGAGAAAGGTGGTCAATTTTCTTATGATGGAACACTTTACCCACTGCAGGCAGAAAAATCCTAACTCCTGAAAGAACTCAAATGATATTCCACCTCCTCCAGGAAGCCTTCTCAGACTACACAAACCCTCCTGCCACTCTTAACAGCACTTGGAGACTATATCCCACAATTTAGAGTTATTCCATCAGGATTCCTAGAGAAATCTTTGTATTCATAAGGAGATAATTCAGAATTTTGGTTAAAAATTGAGGCTTAAGAATCAAAAAGAAAACAACAGTAGTGCCAAGTACTGTTCTAAATGCTTTAAAATTAAGAACATTTTTGTTAACATATGTTAACATTTAACATATAATAACCTATTAATCTTTCTAACAATACCAAGAAGTAGGTTAAATTATTATCCCCACTTTAGAGGTAAGGAAATAGAGGCACAGAGAGGTTAAGTAACGTTCATGAGGTCACCGTGCAAGTAAGTACAGGGTTAGATCTGAACATAGGCAATCTGGCTCCCAAGCTCACTTAACCACTATGGAGCCTCACACCTTGAACAACTTAATTGTTATAAGACAATCAACTCAGTTCCTCACCGATGGGTCAGAAATAGTGTTTGGCATCTGGCACAGGGCAGGAGAGTTGGCTTGAGAGCAACCCAGATTCCAGATCTGGCTGTGAAACTGATGCCTGAACAGATCTGGGCAAGGCCACTGCTTTTCTTTGAGCCTCAGTTTCCTTCTCTGTAAAATGAAGAGTTGGACTTGACAGTCTCCAAGGCCCTTCCACTGCTAATGTTTTATGAGCCTGGGATTGCTGGCTCAATTCCTTGGGCCCAGTCTGGCCCCTCCCGCTGGGCTCAGTGTCTCTCACTGGCTTCGCTTCCCATAAATAAGAGAAAAAGAACACGGGAAAATATCCTCTTGAGACACTGGGAGGGATCCCACGGCCGCTCCGTATGCTTTGAAGAACTGGTCATTAACCAGAGAGAGCTACCTGCCAAGTGAAGGATGGAAAGAAACTAGACTAAGGGGAGAAATGAACTCAACAAAACTTGGCTACGTTCAAATTTAAAGGGCACCTCGGAGTACTTAAAGAACTGACAATGTTATTGCAACAAGATGAGCCAGCTTCTTAAAGAACTGAAGATAGGATAAACTGTGAAAACTGGAATGAACCAGAGAACACAGAAAAAAGCTGATAAACTATGCACCAACCACGGTCATTTACAGTCTGGGAAAACTGTGGAACAAACGAAAGACAGCACAGGCACGTCGGCCTCCACCATCATTCACCATGAGCTCTGCCAGGGCAGGTGCCATATCAGGAATCCAAGCCTCCCAGGAACCCCAAAGGCACTGGGGTTCAGAATCAGCTGACATTAATAAGAGCACTTACTATGTAAAAGGCTGTATCATATGTTTTTATCTTATTTGAGAGATGAAGATCCAAATTCTAGTTCTGTGTCTTCCATCATTAGACATGTGAATCTGGTCAAGTAATTTCCACTGTGTAGGGACTTGGCTACTTTATCCATAAAATGAGGGAGTGAATAAGGTTATAGAAGATGGGCCTTCCAGCTCAAGAATTCTATAGTTCACGAAGTTACAAAATACTTATTTTATATTTACCTAGAAAAGCATTCACACTATTTGTTTATGTTTCAGACCACTGGAACTTAATGGACACCACTGTGCTGAGCACATTATATATGACTCCAAGAAAAAATCCACTCGTAGCTTTGGTCTTCAGTAGCCCTTCTGATTGTCTTCCACATGGAACTCCCCAGGATCACCTTGTATGGTTGAGCATGGTGCGCTCTGCACCAGGGCGCCTAGCCAAAAAGGGTTGCGGAGACGGAGCTGATCTCACCTCTGGCATGAGCTTCATGCCCATGAAGCTGAGTCCAAACCAAAGGGGCAATATGGGTTTATGGGTACCTCCGAACCATCCCTTGACACTGAGTGAGACCGTGAAGCAATGCCCAAGTTTGTGTTCCGATTTATGTCATATGCAGAACTTACAATTTTACCTTTGCTCAAAACATTTCCAGATACCCCCTTTCACCTCCAGTCTGTTTAGAAGACCCTTAATAAAACCAACCCTATCCTTAACAGTCATACATCAACATGGACCTAAACCAGCATTAGCTAGGATGTTTGAATGGACTGTTTCTAAACTGTCAATCCAAGCTCAAAGGATTAAGACATTTTGCATAATGGAGGGACAATTGGAAAATGAAGTCTGCCTTTCCAGGTGATTTCTTAGAAAGGGACAACCTTTATTTAGCTGAGCATATCCTAGCGTCTCAAAGAAATCTATTTTACTACCTTTATACTTCCAAAGCACAGTAGCTACCAAATACTTGGAAACAATACAGTAAAACAAAAAACTTTGAGAAAAACATTTGCTGGATTCTCTTCTGGGCTTCTAATGTGTTGTCTTTATAACACATTCGCTACCACTACCAAGTCATTCATTTTGAAACTCCTGATTTTTCTAGCAACAAAGTAGATGTGCTCTAATTCACTCATATTCTTTTTCCTTTATATTGTGATCAACAGCAACTCCAAGACTAATCATTCTGGATTTCCTGAGTCAGTCTCAATTTCAAATACTCTGCCCCTCTCTCCTCTCAATAAAAAGTTCCCAACTTTTTATTTGGAAAATATGGTCGCCACAATAATGGCATTACCCTCACAAAATATTAGTCATGGCAGAGTCATACCCACATTACAGTGCCCTTATTTGGTATGTGCATCAAAAGGAGAACTGCTAGTCCATCCAGGGCCTGAGACCATTTTCTTTGACCCCATTAAAGAGAAAAATAAAGAATTTGCTACTGAACAAGTTTTGGATTCACCAATTTAGAGCTCAAATGAACATTTCCCTTGTTCTAGAAGAGTTTTTCAAAGCTAAGAAATTAGTATTTGATGGAAGGGTACACAATCTGGAAAAACTGAAGCCATGGGGTTTTCCAACTGCCAAACTCCCACATGCTGGCTCTCGAGACGCATCCACACTCACTATTAAAGTGTCACCGTTTATAATTTGGTGCTAAGTTTTCTGAAGCTAGGCAACTCAATGTGGTATACAGGCAAATCAATTCCTTATTTTATTAAAACACAGGGATAAGGTGAAGTAGGTGTCGGTGATAAAAGTCACCTAATCTCGAGTTGAAAATGAAGTTATGAAAACTAGGCCAGCATCACAAAGGGGAAACCAAAGGGTCAGGTTTCAGCAAGCAGGTTCTCCCGGATGCTTGTAGCATTTGTGAAAGGAAACAGCTGACTCCAGAATAGTTTCAGAATCCCCTTTTCCCCCAGGTACCTCACGCTGAAGCCTCAGAGCCTGGAGTAAGAGGAGAAAAGTTATAATTGCAGGGACATTTTATAATGTTTGCCAAGCATCTGACTACACAACCAGCCCCATTTTTTTCTCCAGCCTCACAACCCTGAGAAGGAGGTGAAAACTTTACTTCAATGGTGTGACTATGGAAAGAAATGTTCCTGAGTAATGTTTTTCATACTCAGGTCAGTTGGTCAGAGCCCTTGAAGATCACAGAAAACTTTCAATTAAAATGGAAAAATACGAAATTATGTTCCCACCAGTTCTGGTCATTTCAGCATGATCATGAATAAGCTATAGATTCTGAGTCAGATGTGTGCAGTTTGCTTTGGACTTTGTTCTTGCTTACTTACTTATAAAACTTTCAAAATGTACTTCTAAATTACAGCAATTCAGTAAAAAAATGCAAACCTTCAGGCTTGGTTTCCTCCCCCTAGCAGGCTGAGTCATAAAAACAAATCTCAGCCATTTCAATAGCCAACACACCCCTCACATTAAGATTTGGTATTGTTCCCCATGTCTCCCATTTCATCCAAAGGTCACACCCAGATCACATTTGAAGACAGAAACAGCTTAAGGGCTCATCCAGCTCAACATTTGCACACTTTAATAAGGGAACAGAACCTCCGCCAAGTTATAGGGATGAGTTACATCAGAATCTTCCAGAGGAACCTCTGAGGAGTGCTTATGAGTATGGGCTTTGGAGGCAGCCCAACCCAGGTTGGAGTCCTCACACTGTGTGACCTTGGTCATGTCTGGAAAGCACAGTGGCTGGCACACAGTAAGAGCCCACCGAGTGCTTGCTGTTTTACTGCTATAGGCATTTCAGGGCTTAGCCACCGGTGAAGAAGCATCCCTCCTGTGCCCATCCACTGCTGCAAGCGCTGGAAAGGGACAACGTCCCCTCCAAATCACACCTCCAGGAGGCACTGCTGGGGGAGGTAGACTATTTACTCAACCATAAATCCAGGGTCAAGACTTAAATCAGGAAAATCACGGACTGTAGGGCTTTCAGAGGTAAGAAGAAATGTGTAACTTATAATGTATGAATATATGCAAATTATATAAGTGTCTGACACATAGCAGGCAGTGAATAAATGTCTGCCCTCACTTTTTTTTTAAAGTATGTATGTATGTATGTATGTATGTATTTATTTATTTATAGAGCATGAGCAGGGGGAGGGACCGAGGGAGAGAAAGAATCTCCAGCAGATTTCGTATTGAGCACAGAGACTGATGCAGGGCTGGATCCCACAACCTAAGATCATGGCCCGAGCTGAAATCAAGACTCGAATGCTTAACCAACTGAGCCAACCAGGCGCCCCTACACTCACTCTGTTTTATACCCAAAGGAACTAAAATCTCAGGTCCTAAAGTAACTTGTTTAAGGTCATACAACCAGTTAACGGGAGAGCTGGAATTGATTCTTAGGTCTTATTTTGGGTTTGTGTGTGTGAGAGGGGACTGGGGGTTCTGAAAGACAGGGACAGAGCTTAAGGATCTTGGGGGGAGGGGCGGGGTTCTTTCCTTTCTGGCCCATTGCAGATAACAGCAGTCTCAGATGCCCCCCTTGTAAACACAAAACATTTGGAAACTTTTCCAGGAGTTTTTGAAGCCAATTGAAATGGAGGGCCAGGGCAAGGAGATTGAAAAATGTCCCCTCTTTGTCTTCCAGGCCAAGTCCATGGAGGTGACAAGCATGGGTCCCTGGGTTCACAGGCCTGAAAAAGACCCTGTGAATATCAATGGAAAATTCTGATTCTGTCCTAAGGTACTGTTCAGAGAAAGTGTTTCCAAGCTCCGATGGTCAGGAGGAGGCCAGCTAATAAGCCTGAACGGGGTCTGGGGAAGGAGAGGAGACATCAGCAGTGGGTGGAAACTGCCTTTATTTATAATCCAAGGAGTCATTCACGAAATATGTATTAGCACTGACTGTCAGTGAAACTCTGGACTGGGGTGTGTGGTGGGGGAGGGGCCCGCAGGGAAGACCACCAAGAGGATGTGAACTCTAAGCTCAGGACTAAAGGATGGGTAGAAACTAGCCAAGTGGAGAGGGATGTTCTAAACCAGGGAGACTTTTACTTTAAAGGACCAGAAAATAAATATTTTAGTCTTTCCAAGCCATATAGTCTCAATTATAGCTCCCCGACTCTGCTGTTACAAGGAGAAAGCAGCTACAGAAAATACATGAGTATTAAAAGGAATGAATGCGGCTGTGTTCCAATAACCTTCATTTGTGAACACTGAAATTTCAATTCCATGTAATTTTTATATGTCAGGAAATATTCTTCTCTTGATTTTTTTTTGAATGCTTTAAAATGAGGAACCATTCTTAGCTTGTATTTTAACAATATCTGCATGAAGGTATATGAGGGGATTAGTCAAGGCTGTTCCTGGGCTAAGAAGGTAATAGGCATTTCTAAACCACAGATTCTCTTAGATCCTCTGCCTAGGGCTGGGACTAAGGTGAGACAAGTCAGCTGCCTAAGGTTCAAAATTTAAGGAGGTACTCCCTGATAAGTAGACAGTTGGCTCTTGTGAGACCCTGAGATTGAGTGCCTCCTTAAAAGTTGCTGCCCAGGCACCTTGCTTGCCTCAGCCTAGGACTGGTCCCACCACTTGTGCATAATAAAGTACATGACTGTGAAGGGGTGACCTCCTCAACCAGCCCTGCCTTGGATGCCTTCCATCTAATGCACAAGTTTGCAGATGACAATCTGGTTCCCAGCCACCGCACTGCGGTACAGAATTTAGATAATAAGAAAAAATGGCCTATATAATATAAGCTTAAGCAGAAGAGGAGGGAGAAACTATGCAGACTAGAGTCTGGAAAGAATCTGGGGGAGAAGGAAGATAAAAAATTTAACTTGACTGTTATTGCTGGTGGGGGTAGATTTGAAAAAGACTGAGAATGAGATCAATGTCCAAAGAAAATATTTAACAAATTTCACTGTGCATTAAAATTATAAGCCTTCTTTGCTACTTTCTTGACTTGCGTTCATCATAGCCACATCCATACCTATACCTATATATGCACACACACACACACACAACACAACACACACATTGCAAATCATATATGTGATAATGGACTTATATCCAGAAATGTAAATAACTCAATAATAAAAGAAATTTAAAAATAGGCAAAGGATTTGAATAGGCATTTCTCCAAAGATGTTCAAATGGCCAAATCAAAAGTACAATGAGATATCACCTCATAGCAACTAGGATGGCTATAAGCAAAAAAGTGGACACTAAGAAATGCTGGTCAGGATATAGAAACACTGGAACCCTCAAACACTGCTAGTGGGAATGCAAAAAGGGGCAGTTGCTTTGGAAAACAGTCTGGCAGTTCTTCAAAAGGTTAAACATGGTTATATAACTCAGTAATTCCACTCCTGGATATGTACCCAAGAGAAATGAAGACATATGTCCACACAAACACTTGCACACAGATGTTCATAGCAGCATTATTTATAACAGACAAAAAGTGGGAAGAACCTGATGTCCAACAACTGATGAATGGATATAGAAAATGTTATATGTTCTTACAATGGAGTATTATTCAGAGGTAAAAAACAAAGTACCTGTACATAGTACAGTATAGATGTACCTTGAATCTTAAAAATATTATGTCATGTTAACTACACTGGTATTAATATTTAAAAATGTATTATGCTACGTGAAAAAAGCCAGTCAAAAAAGAGTGCCTACTATCTGAGTCCATTCATATGATGGTCCAGAATAGGGAAATTTATAGATACAGAAAGTGGATTAGTGGATGCTTCTGGGTGGGGGAGGGGAGACAGGATGAGGAGAATGGAGGGTGATAGCTAGAGGGTATGGGGTTTCCTTCTGAGGTGATGAAAATGTTCTAAAATTGTGGTGATGGCTGCACATATCTGTGAATATATTTTTTAAAAAACCACTGAATTTTACACTTTACATAGGTGAACTATATGGTATATAAATTATATCTCAATAAATCTATTAAAAACAAAAGAAATCAAAACACTTCTCCTTGCCCCCAAAGAGCTCTGCTATTGGGATTCAAAGTATGGGTTCTCCTTACCCTTGAAAGATGATGGTGTCTCTGTGTTGCTAAAGACTAAGCATTTGAGGGGTGATGGCCTAAATGACAGGGACAGGGCAGGGGCTCGAGGGCTGAACGTTGGTTAGGGTTAGGGATTTGGATGCCTGAGCTCTGCAGGACCCATATTTAATCTGAGGCTCTGAATGCATCCAGGCCAGCTGCTAGAAAAAAGAATCAATAGAAAGAACACCATATTGGTGTCATAAGGCTCTTCAAGACCAGAAAATTACCCAGCAGCAGTGTCTAAGAACAGCTTTTCAGGGAGGGCCCTGCCTGAGCCATGAGTCAGTCTAGTCACGGAAGGGTCAGGGGATGGTCACCCCTCACTCCCAATGATGCTTCAAGTCCTTGATGCTGAATCCTGCGGCCACGGGGGAAGAAACCTCCACACTACTCCAGGAGGCCTATAAGCCCTGAGGGGACTGGATACTTGAATCAAGGGAGGGGACCAAGGGGAAAAGGACACTATTATCACTCATGACTACAAGAGGTCATTCTACGGACAGCCTGAATCCGTCCTGTGTAAAAATGCAGGTGTGCGTTAGATCAGGACTCCATCTGATGGCCTTATCTTTGCCTATGGGTTCTGATTCTTTTCAGGCCATATTTTAACCATGGCCCATTTCAAGGGATGAGGCCTTTCCAGCTGCTAATTCCCATTATGCAGGACATCTGGGGCAAAGGAAAAAAAATCCTAGTGCTGATACTGTCCCAAGGCTACCGTGTGAATAACAGTGGCTATGAATATATTCACCTTAAATTACTGTCCAGGGTTAGCATTTTTGCTTTTCATTCCATTTTTTGCCAAATCCTAGCCAAAGAGTTGGTGTAACTACAGAGATGTGGAAGTAAATTGATCCTAAACTGCCCTGATGCAGCTAAGGGAAAGTTGTCCAATCATCACAGAGTCGGCCTCTGACAGCCTGTCACATTTTCCACTGATGCACCAGACGTGACTAAACAGTGCAGGGGCTGTTCGTCCGGGATCTGGATTCCCTTTCACTGTGCTCAGCAGGAAGGGGCCAGCATCGGCCTATACCCATGTCATAAACTTGACATAACCCTTAGTAATGGAAGAGAAGGCCTGGCATGCCACCAAGCCCAGGCTCTTAGCTTAGCCTGTACACCCTGTGAAATTTTAATTATTTCAAGGTCCACACTATACCCAACCTGTAGGGAGACCAAATATGTGGAGGAGAAAATAAAACATGTTGCTATTTCAGCAGCCATCTGTTACAACACTGGTCAGCAGGGCTCAATGGGTATCTGATCATCCTTAAAAGTTACAATTTGGAAGACGAATTTATTACTGGTTGTTGCCTGGACACATAGCAGAGAAAATATGGACTCAAAGACATAGATACTGACAAAGTATTTATGTTAAACACTCAAAAATTTTTCATTGCCTCCTCAGTTTAATTTTCTCTGCTAAAGAGTAGAATAAAATGTGAAGAAGAAAGATACATTTTAGAAGGAAGAAAGAGGAGTAAGAACTAGCAACCCAGAAGCTGGTTTGATTTTCCTTCTTAATTTACAGTTTTTCTAGTCTGATTATTTTAAAAATAAAACGTCATTATTTTCTATTTTACCGTACATATTCTTGTACAGTAAATCCCCTTGCAGACCATGACAGGGAGATAAATGAAGGGATGATATGGGAGCTGGTGGCCTGGCCACCCTCCCCTCCTCCACACTCTATCCTTCAAGGCAAGGCACACAGAACTCAGGTTACATGACTGATTCCAGCACAGGCAGAAACTTCTTGTCCTTCAGATTTAGAATAACTCTAAGTACCCTAAACTCCCCCAAAATTCAGGCAGGGAGAGAATTTTGTAAAAGGAAAAACACCCTTAACCAACTTTCAACCTGGAGACTTCAGCCACTTGCCAAAATATGCCATCCTGCGAAGCCAATAAATGGAGAGCAGGAAGAGCATGGCTGAAACTGGATAAGGGGTAGGGTTTTCATTTCTCACAAGCAGGGGAGGAGGATACCAATATGGTTAGTCAGTCAGCAGCATTAATCCTCATTAATGTCTCCCATTCTTCTCTGCACAGCTGTGCAAACATAAATTAATTGGGTCATTTTGACGAAGGCATACAAGAAAAAAATTTCAATGGGAGGCAGAGGAACTAATTGGACACATAACACATTCTTCAAATGTGCAGGAAGGGCTGTACAAGCTACCACATCATAGATTAGGAGACATACATTTGAATTCACAGCACCATAAACTCCCCCTATGGGAGAAGCTTCAAAGAGCAGAGGAGGTGGGGACATGTTCATGACAAAGCATATAATATATTGCCAGAGTGAGAACAGTGGCTCCCACTCTTTGCCAGATACTGTGCTGTCGACTTCACAAGGCCATTTCATTTAACCCCCTAATAATATGATTACCTCCAGTTTACATATAAGGTAATTAGAAACAAAGAGGTCAACGAACTTGCCGAGTTCACACCAGCAGTAAATGGTGGACTCATAGTGATCAACTTTCAATTCAGGCCGACTGACTCCAGAGACCATGTTCCTAAGATGACATTGTCCTGTGTTCTGTATACTTGGCATTAGGCTTGCATCATGGAGAGTAGAAAAAAGGCAGGGACACTTCTTACCTTTAATCAGCTTATAATCTGACGGGGGAACCAGGGTGGGTACGTGTGAAATGGTCAAGGAAGGGAGCATTGCATCAGGGTCAGCATCGTTCAGGTGAAGGAAGCCACGCAGAGGAGTTGGGGGAAGTGGCTATAATTCATCTGTGCAACTTTGAGAAGGATTTCTATCAGACTCTAAACTAAACACTGAGATACTGAAAGAATACTATACTTTAGAAAATACGGATTCATTCCTGCCGCGGTATGGCTTGAATATTCAAAAAAGGTCTCTCCCTTTCAGAACTCTCCCTTCAGAAAGGACAGGACAGTCAGCCATTTCCCCGGCTTCATCTTAAGGGTTCATAAATATGCCCACAGCCTCCTGGAAACCCAGTCAGAGAGGAGAGAGGACTTCTTGGAGTTCACTCTGACCGAGGTGTGGCAACCTCTCCCAGCCTCCAGAGACCAAAAAGGGAGGAGATGATTTGCATCATTTCTTTGGTTCTTTTCACTGGAAATTACCCATCCCAGGGCCTCTGACTGACAGAAAGAGGCAGACTGGAGCTAGGACCCGGGACCCATGAACATTCTCAGGAGAAGATGTGGCAGTGCTCCAGAAACTGGAGGAGTGAGTATGGTCATGCCAGAAATTATTCTGCAATTATTTACAGTAGATGCATGACCCTCATGCCCGTGTAAATGTGGGGGGGGGGGGCTATGATAACGGTTCTCAACCAGTTGGCTTCCATTTCCTTTGCTGCATTTCAATTTCTGTTGCATTCGACGTCAGGTGTGCATGAATTTTTTAATCCCTGCATTTTAAATTGGGAAGACCCATTACGGTGATGAGCTCCTTCCTCCCTGCATGGACAAAATTCAGTCAGAAGAGCTGGGTAGCCTGTGTGTCTCTGACATCACCTGGCTTGTAACTCAGGTTTTATGAGGAATCAGGTGAGGTGGCAAAAACACATCTGCGGACACTTGCTGGGTGAATGGTAAGTTGAAAGTACAGAAAGAAGGACCTGTGGGTCGTCCCTTTTCAGGCAGGCATTTAACTCAGCCCTGCCACTCCAAGAGCCCAAGCAGGGTCAGGGTCTTTAGGACGTAGCAAATATTCCCTAAACATCCCGACCAAAGAGCAAAGAGCTCAGTTAAAGCTCCTGGACAGTGGTTCTCAACTCCACAGAATTATAGAATCACCAGGGGAACTCTGGAAAAACATTCATGCTGAGCCCTACCCTAGCGATTCTGACAGAGGGTCTGGAGTGGGGCCTGGACACTGTGGTTCTAACACAGAACCAGGGTTAGAACTGCCGCACTGAACACAGCCAATTCGAGTAGCATCAGTGATTGTGGCTACTCCATCAACAGACACTGAAATGAACAGAATTCTTCTGTTCAATCCTAGCGATACCACTTTGCAGTTAAGTGACCTTGGACAAGGGACATGACTTCCCTGAGACTCCATTTTCTTAGCAATACGACGGGGTTAATAATCATACCAGTATCAGAGGGTAGTTGAGAGGATTGCATGAAATCAAGTATGTAAATTATGTGACCCAACGTCTGGCATGTGTAAAATGCACAGAAAGTATTAGCTCCCGTGACTGATGAGGATGACAGTAAAAATATACCAGTTATGTTTCAACAAAAGGAATGTTTTTCTAGACTGGGTATTTATTCACAAGGCCAGGTTTTAAGGCATTGTGAAACACTGGAACGTGAGAGTTATACATTTGACATGTCCTTCAGTTATGAATATAGGCAACAAGCCTCAGCAGTCAGAGCAGCACCTGTGATCTTGTCACCAATAGAAATCACAGGTATTTCCATACATCACAGTTGTGGTCAAAACCCTAAAAGAGTACTTATATTTAGGGTGACCAACGCCTCTGGTCTGCCCAGAACTGCGGGGTTTCCCTGGATGCAGGATTTGCAGGGCTAAACTGGGAAAGTCCCAGGAAAACCACTCCCTACTGACATTCCTCACTACTTTGAAACTATAGTAGTTATCGCCTCACTGAATGCCCCTGTTTAAAGTGTTGATAAAGAAGCCCCTGCCCTGCTATACATCACAATTCCAAACAATATCTTGATAAGTGTACATATGGCCACATAATCTGTGTCCTTTATAACACTTTGCATTTCATCTGATGCATTTAAAAGCATTGTTCTGAGTCCATAGGCTTCACCAAATTGCCAAAGGGGTTCATGGCACAAAAAAGGTGAAAAGGGTCAAGAAACTGGGAACGTTGGTTGGAAAATGGAGGAAACCAGATTTTAAGTTCTTTTAGGCCCTGCAACCTAAAAACATGGCAAAAGGAGGACATAGGCATGTACCTCCAAAGGATATGACTAGATCATCAGTCAGTGGAGCTGCTTTCCCACTATCAGGATTCTGTCTTGTAATCCTCCATACAGTAACCAGGGAGTCTCCCTAATTTCTGCACTCCTGATGACATATATATGTGTGTATTTTACATATAGACTTACATCATTGCAAAGTTAACTCAATCTTGACAGCTACCGATTAGAGTATCTGTTAGGTCTACTAGTTTCCCATAACCACAAAATGCTTCCCCTAAGAATCACAATTTGACAGAACTTAAAACTTTCCATGAATTAAAACAATGGAAAATTGGATTTTCAAAGACCAAGTTTTAAAAAGTGGTCAAAAGAAACTTTAACTCTTACCTGATACCACTGGGCTTCTGATAGGCACTGGCTCCCATCCTGCCTAATCGCCACCACTGACAGCCGTTCCAGAACTCTCCCACAGGGCAACAAGGGACCACTTCTCTTCTGATCGATGTAACTGTAAGCTCCCAGCCCAATGTGACCAGAAGGCAGAGTCCTCACGATTGCCCTTGTCCCAGTATACACAGATTTCTTTACTTCCCTGTCATTTTTGCAAAATCTCCTCACTAACAAAGTGGACCTCTCCTTTTTGCTTTTAAAAAAATCTTCCTCTGCATCTTCACAATTGTCAGGGAAGTCCTCAAAATGGCTCAGAAAGGTCTTGGCAGGTGGACTGTTAGTCAAGTCCTCCCTGCAAAAGCTGTCACTTGAACATACCACACTGGCCCTTTGGCAAGAACCTTCCAAGCACAAGTATTTGTCATCCAAGGTGTCACAATGATCACACTGCAGCTGCCCATTCTTATTATCACAGTTTTCGGCCAATTCCATGAGTTTACAAGTATACGCCACATAATTTTTCTTTTGTTCCCCACCAACACCAGGTAGTGGTACACAGTTTCCACAATCATCCAAAATCAAGTTGCCTGACAGGGTACAGAAAGCATCTGACACTGTTCTGTCAGCTCCATAATGAAAGCAAAATGCTGCTGTGTTGCCATCAGGGTGTGCCGGGCCAGTCTCTACAATGGCCAACTGACTTCCTAAGGGACTAATGTCCATGGGAGGTCCGTCGATTTCCAGTTGAATTCCAGGGAATGCCTTTCTTTCCAGTGAGGACGGGATTCCAGTTTCTAAACATGGGTCTTCCTCCATGACAGAATCACACGTGTCATAACACTGGCTCTGAGGAAGGACACACTGGTGGTTTGTCAGTATGTTGTTGTGGCTAATGTTAAGGTTTTTCACAGAAACTGGTGTACTTTCTGCCCAGCACTTTTCATTGCTGTTCTCATTGCTCACTATTTTCTCCCTTGCTATGGAGAGAATCTTGGGCAAGTTGCTTCCAGAAGGTTCTTCTTTAAGCTTGTTCATCTGTGGGATGGTAGAAGTCTGCCCGCTCTGCCTGACACTATGTGCTTTAGGAACAATGACGTCCAACACCTTTTCACTACTTTCATCTACAGCTGATGGAGTGGATGTCATGCTTCTCTGAGTCACAGGTGTGAGAACAGAAGCTGCCATTTCTTCAGACGTCATCTTGACGCACACACAGGTTTTAGCTATTGCTGTTTTTCCTCTCTGGTGATCATGTCGAGATTTTTATAAAACAACTTATTAAAAGAATCTCAGATATACAAGTCCTCTCAGAAACAGTGTGACAATTTATTTGATTCAAGTGCATTAAGAGCCAAATAAATTTCCCAAGTTATCACTTCTTGTCGTCTGCAATATGTTTTTCTAGACCAGGGTTTTAAGGTGGTAGTTCAACCTTCTTTCCTCTATTATTTGAAGTAATTCTTTTGGAGATTTTTACTTGGGATTGCATTCTGCGAATTCTGAGCCATCACTGACTTACTAATGATTTAAAAATCCAGTTTGAATATCTCCTGTAAGAAAAAGACATGATGTCAAACACTGTGGCACTAAATAAATTTTTTAAAATGAACTTCATAATAATTCAAAGCTAATACAAAATATGAACCAATATTGAGGAAGGAGTTTTGCAATCAACAGCTACTTTCAATGTGTTAGGTATTTATTTTTCTGATTTACTATTTCAGAAGTTCTGTTTCCAGCTGAAGTAATAACAGAAACCAGAATTATCCCCCCACTTAAAACAACTGAAAAAAATCAGAAAAAAATTATGAAATAATGGTTTTTTAGATATCGAACAAGTAACACAGAATAGTGATTCCTAAAATAAGAAAAAACAAACAAATGAGGTGAGCCTTATAAATGCCCTAGCTTACCCCTTGAGAGTTTCTAGGCTACAGGGGAGGAAAGAGGAACTCAGGTCGAGTACAAAAGAGTGCTGATTTAAAGAAAGAAAAGTTGAGAGTTCAGTAGAGCCATAAAAATTGGAGAAAGAAGACAAATTAAGTGGATAGGAGCAAAGATAAGAATGGTATCAGGCTTCTTATGAGGCACAATGCAAGCCACGGGCAGGTGGGTGGGAGGATTGGTGAAATAGGAGATGGGTATTAAAGAGTACACCTATCATGATGAAAAATTAAAATGAAGTAAACTAAGAAACAATACAAGACAGATGAGAGTGGAGTAAATCTTTAAAGTACTAAAGTACTTTAGTTCTTTTACTACTTTAAAAGTTCTTTTAGTACTTTAAAAGAAAGAATACTGCCAACTTAGATTTCTATACCCAGCAAAAATATCTTTTGAAAACAAAAATTTAAAAAAATTTCTAGACATACAAAAGCTGAAGGAATTCATCACCAGCAAACCTGCATATAAGAAATGGTAAAGGAAGTCCTTAGGCAGAAGGAAAATGATACCAGATAGAAATCTGGATCCATGCAAAAGAAGAGTATGGAAAATGTTAAATGTATGGGTAAATACAAATTTTCTTATTGTAAATCACTTCAGATAGTTGATCTTTTGAAGAAAAAATAATAGCTATGTATTGTGGGGTTTCCAACAAATGCAGAAGAAAAATATACGACAATAATAACACAAGGTCAAGTGAAGAGAAATGGAAGTATATTGTTATAAGATTATACATGAATTGGTGTAATATTAATTAAAGGCAGGTTGTTATAAGTTAAAGATGTATACTATAAGCCCCTATGCAACCACTTTAAGAAAAGATATAGGTAATAAGTCAAGATATTAAAATCATAAAAAATTTCAAATAATCAAAAGACAAAAAAGGGAAAAGATGAACTAAGAACAGATGTGGCAAATGTGACTGTGTGTGTACTCCCTCTGTTTTATTTGAATAAGAAATTATTCAGGTGAATGTCAGTGGATATAAAAAATTTTCAATTTATTAAAAGCATATTTAAAAAATTATTCAGCTAATCTTTATTCTCCAAATTATTGAATTCTCTTCTATGTTGGGAACCACGTAATGGGCTACATATCCAGGACCTGTTTGCAAGTCTATTGAGAGAGGGAGAATTGAACAAATTTCAATCCAGTGTGGCAAGTGTAATTATCAAGGATATACAGGACACTATGAGACCATGGGTGCCCATCACAAGTATACCATTTCTTTATAGGTAAAGCTGTCCTTTCCAAGACAACTGATGAGCATTGATGCTCTGCTGTCAGCAGCAGATTTGACCTATCTTTGCCCTTTGACACACAGGTGTCCCTCTTCCCCTTGCTTCTCCCTTTTCCTCTTGTCCCAAAGAAGTAGCAACTCCTCTTCCCTTACATATACGCCCCTCAAGCACAATCACAAACTCTCACCTGCTCCCAGCACATGCAGTTTTCACAACTACCTTGAAAAGTCAGAAGACACCCTATCAATCAGATACTTCACAGGGAGTCAATCAGCCCACAAAGAGCAGCAATGTCCTGGTTCAACATAACCCCTCCACGTTTCACATCCTCCTTCCAACTTGGTTTATTTTATTTTCTTTGGAAAAATGCCTCTATTATTTTTGGATATATATGCTCAGTGTAAAACAATTCAAACAATGCAGAAAAACACAAAGAAAAAAATTTTCAACATAACATAAACCCCACTATCCAGAGATAACCACTATTAATACTTTGAGGAAACTCCTTCCAGAAGGTTCCCTATGCACCAATACACAAAGATATATGTATATAATTACACAAGCACCTGATTATGCTGTAAATTCTGTTAACCCTCGCTTTTTTTTTTTTTACAAATTCAATCCATGAATAGCTTTTCATGTCAAGAATTATACAGATAATTTTATCTAGATAATTTTATCTATATAATTCTTGACATGAAAAGCTATTCATGAATTTTAATGGCTTATGGCACTAACTTGGTTTCAATATCTTTGCTCTTTTTTTTTTAGAGTAGCTTTTAAAGCCAAAGCCTTCAGACTGACTGTTAATCTGTCCTTTCTCACCTATGGGGGGAAGGTAATTCAAGGCAAGTGCTGCTTAACTCCTGTTCTAAGCACTTTGAAATTATTATTTCATGTAATTCTCACTCAACCTACAAGATAGTGTGATGGTTTTAAAATATGTCCACAAATTCTTTGATATTCCTCCTTTCAAAAGGTGGAGTCTAACTGCCTTCCGCTTGCATGTGGGCTGTACTTAGCGACTTCCTTCTAACATACAGAATATTTTGGAAGTTACAGTTGACTTCCTTCTAACATACAGATTATGTTGAAAGTTACAGTTTATGACTTCTGAGAATAGATCATAAAAGGTCATAAAATCATTGGGGTTTCCTCCTGGCTCTTCCTCCCATTAAAGTTATAGCTAGCATTAGACAGTTGGCTGAAGAAAACCTGAAGCACTGAATAAAGATCACAGTCTAACAGTTCTGAAGAAGAAAGAGACAGAGAAAAAGATTCTTCTTTTCTTAATGTGGCTTGTAGGGAACACTAGGGAAAGACCAGCCTGGGAGAAATCAAAGGATAGGTGGGTTAAGAACACTGCAGAATAACAGGGAACTTCTCAAGGCAGCATTTCCAAACTAGAGATGAATTGGGATGGGTAATATGCTTAGGGAAATGATTGGCCATGAAGTATGGCTATGGAGATGCCAGGGGTACTGGAAATCCTAGCCAAAGTGGTAAGACAAGAAAAAGAAATGAAAGGTTTAAGAAGAACCAGGAGTGACATAGAGTAAGTTTTCAGCTTCAGGATAGAGAAATATCAGTCATAAGTAACCTTGTGGACAAATTTCCATGAGCTAAACCAGGGGCTGGCAAACTACAGACAGAGGTCCAAATCTGACCAGCTACCTGTTTTTGTAAATAAAATTTTATTGGAACACAGCCAGGACCATTCATTTATGTAATGTCTATGGTTCCTTTTGCATTACAATGATAGAGTTGAGAAACTGTGACAGAAACTATGCGGCCTGCAAAGCCAGAAATCTTCACCATCTAGCCCTTCATATAGAAAGTTTGCCAACCTGTGTGCTACATAAATGAGTTAATAAAATGCCTGGGTAGAGCCAGAAAACTTAGTGGAAGGCTTAATAGCCACCTTCATGTATTTGAAGAACTGAAATGAGGAAATAGTCTGGTTACATATTGTTTCAAAAGGTAGGATCAGCGCCAAAACAAATGAATTACTGGGGAGGCATGCTTTGGCTTACTGTGATAAAGTATTCCCTAACTTTTAGATCTGTTTAACAGAAGAGAAGCTATCATGGATGGCAGTCTCCTCCTCATTGTTGATACAGGGATTTAAACGGAGAGAGGCGCAGTGTTCATTATAGCAGGTATTCAATAGGTGTTGAACAAGGAGTGAGTGAATACTGTCTATAATGGTTAATTATAAAAACAATGGCACATAAATACTTATTGAGCATGTATCATGTGTCAGGCAGGTTCTAAGCACAGTGTACATAATATTTCATTTAATCTTTGTAATAATAATATATAATATAATAATAATAATAATAATTATCAGTAGGGTGGCAGAAACTACTAACTGTCCCCAAAAATTTGTTCTCATTTTTCTCAGTAATAGAACCTCTGAATTTTAGCCAAACATATAGCCATCCCTCTATCAGCCTCACTGTTAGCTAGATGTAGTCATGTCACTAAGTTATTACTAATTAGAAAGAAGCAGATGTGGTTTGCTATTTCTGGGAAGTGTCTTTGAACAGAAAAGCCGTGCCTTTCTCCTAGCCCTTTCTCTTTTCTGCTGGCTGGAGGGAAGGCATGATGACTGGAGCTGAAGCAGCCATATTAGACCATGAGGTAAACCAAGAATGGATACCTTTCATACTAAGGAAATAAGACGGAAGCCTGGGTGCTTATTTCCTGGATTTAGGGGAAAGAAAAAGAAAATTTTATGTTGTTTAAGTCACAACTATTTTAGGTTTTCTGTCATTCACATCCAAACCTTTTCCTAACTAGTAAAGGTAAATACTATTATCACCCCCATTTTATGGATGATGCTCAGGGTATCTGAATGGCTTAGCTAAAAGTAGAGATGTAATATAACAAGGAAGCTGTAGAGAGAATTCCTGCATTGGAGGGAAAGTTATATTCACTAAGTTGCAGTATGTCTCCAATTTTGTTTCTAGGCTAGATGAAATCTTTTGTGTCATAAAGAACAATTAAATGAGAAAAATATTAAATACAAGCACATTATTTTTTATGAGTGTAAATTTCAGAAGGAGGTGGGATTTAACAACAACAACAAAAACTATCAGACAACTATCAATTATATATTAAGCACCTGTTACATTCCAAGTTCAGAAGCAAGGTGGTTGTGAATCGGAAGATCAATAAAGCTCTGATGAAGGGGGATGTAACCTGGAACTTACAGAGAGGTAGCAATTACATGTATCCATAACCAAGAAAGAAACCTTGGGTAAAGGGAACAGTGTAAAGATGGATAAAGAAGTAGGAAAATATAACGCATAACTATGAATTCATCTGAAGTTTTTGGAGAACATTTAATCCAATCAAAGAATGTGAAAGTTGCTCAGTAATTTCACCATCATGGAAAGAAATACTAGGGCAACTGTCAAAGCTGGTAATGGGATGTAATAGTCCTATTTCATCTTTGAACTTAAAGAATTTTATAGATTCACTTATAGTATCATGTATATGACAGATAAACAACCATGGCACAGTTACTTATGCTTTGCTTCCCCAAAGCCCACTATGCAAAGAGATTAAAGAAAATATTTTGCCTACACAACCCCTCCTCCCTTTCTCCTTACTACAGGCACACCCACACCCAAACCCTACAGGATGAGTCAGTCTTCACTCTTTCTTCTCCACTGAATGTCTGCTGCTCCACTCCCTCCAGACCTCCTTTCTCTGAACTATTAACTATGGAAACTCCATAACTTAGAGAGAAACAAAGCTTTTAAAACATTCCCCAAAGGCACTGGTGTACTAATCTGGGTCCTTTTCCAAGACCCCATAGACTTAACCCTTTGTGACTTCCACTCTCTTTATCAGAAAAGTTTCAAAGTCTGGGATGCTAGACTGGTGACCCAGACAACCCAGAGATACCCTAATCTTTATACTTTGTGTATATTAAATACAGGAGTTAGCTGATAGGTAGATGCCAAAGTTATACATATATTTTTGAACTAATACATTGATAAGGTTGCCAATATAGTAAAATGGAGGATCACAAAAAAAGTATGCTCATAACGGGTTAATTCTCAATTATAAAACTCACAAAGAAAGGAAATCCTCACTGTAAACATAGTCTCCGATTAGCCTGCAAATCACCCCTCTCACGCTACTGCTCTCCCAGAAATGTGGAGTCACAGACATTATTAGAACTTTAATTCAAGAGTGGAGGCAGATAGGATTGTAGCGTTGTAACACTCACAGAACTCCCTCTCCTTTGCTGTACTACAATCATGTCAAGAAATTCTGGAGTTAGGCGTATGTGCACACATACACATGCAAACGCATACAAAGATGGATGTTTTTGATAAGAGAGATGAGAAGGGAGAAAAGTGAGCAGCAGAAGGTGGCAAGAGACCCTCCATGATTTAATCTCAGTCTATTTTTTCCAGCTTCATCACTGACCAATACCCCCAAAGAGAAGATATTTTGTCATACTGGTCTTTTTGCCACATACTGAAGCAGCTTAGCATTAATGCTTCTGGGCATTTCCCTTCCCACTGTTTTCTAACTCTGGTAAGACTCCTTCATCCAGATTAAATGGCGTCTCCCCTCCATAGCCCTCCCTGATACCCACTTGAAGGCATTAATTGCTCTCATCTGTTTCTCACAGTTCTTTCTACATTTCACCAGTACAACATGTCATGAAACACTATACTGTAGTTATTGATTATATAGGACCCCTGCATAGATTGAAAGCTTGTGAAGAACGGAGACCTTGCATCTTAAACTTAAGGAGGTTTATAGATACCCTGCACCTACATTCCTGGTATAGTATCAAGGTATGTAGTCTCAACAGACATTTTATTCTCTCCTTCTCCATGGCTCTTTGAGCCCAATCCTTGTCCATTAGGACCTGTATTCCTTAAGAGCCTTCAGTCTCCTAAATTCTAACCTCCTCCTGTTTCAATCCATCCCATATGATTTTCAGAAAAGTATTCCCCAAAACTTCTCAGACTTTTGCCTAGGCTCAAGCACAGAAAAATATTCCCCAAACATTCTTTTCATCATATCACTCCTTAACTTGAGAAAAAACAGAGTGCCATTTTATTTAGTACAGTAAATCCACACCTTACCCTAATCCCATTTTTAAAAGATTTTATTTATTTTATTTATCTTTTTTTTTTAAGATCTTATTTATTTATAGAGGGGGGGATCACAAGCAGGGGGGAAGGGTAGAGGGAGAAGGAGACTCCCCACTGAGCAGGGAGCCCGATGCAGGACTTGATCCCAGGACCCCGGGATCATGACCTGAGCTTAAGGCAGATGCTTAACTGACTGAGCCACCCAGGCACCCCAACACACCTTACCCTAATCCTTAAGAATATCATCAATTAAAAAAAAATTCCTATAGCAGCAATGTCCACAATAGCCAAAATATGGAAAGCGCCTAGATGTCCATCAACAGATGAATGGATAAAGAAGATATGGTATGTATACATACATATGTGATATATATACACATATATATACAAAAATATATAATATATACATTATATAATGGAATATCACTCAGTCATCAAAAAGAATGAAATCTTGCCATTTGCAATGATGTAGATGTTACTAGATTGCATTATGCAAAGTGAAATAAGGCAGTCAGAGAAAGACAAATACCATACGATTTCACTCATATGTGGAATTTAAGAAACAAAACAGATGAACATAGTGGAAGGGAAGGAAAACTAAAATATTATAAAAACAGAGAGGGAGGCAAACCATACGACACTTTTTTTTTTTTTAAGGTTTTATTTATTTGACAGAGACAGCCAGCTAGAGAGGGAACACGAGCAGGGGCAGAGGGAGAGGAAGAAGCAGGCTCCCAGTGGAGGAGCCCGATGCGGGGCTCTATCCCAGAACGCTGGGATCACGCCCTGAGCTCAAAGCAGATGCTTAACGACTGAGCCACCCAGACGCCCGAAGGCACTCTTAACCATAGGAAACAAACTGAGGGTTGCTGGAGGGGAGGTGGGCAGGGGATGGGGTAACTGGGTGATGAGCATTAAGGAGGGCACTTGATGTAATGAGCACTGGGTGTTCTATGCAATTGATGAATCACTAAATTCTACCCCTGAAACTAATAATATACTGTATGTTGACTAAATTGAATTTAAATAAAAAATTTTAAAAAAATAAAAATCAAGAAAAAATGGAAAGTATTTGAACTGAATGAAGTTGTTAATATCAGAATTTGCTATAGCAGTATATACATACATACAAACCAATGACCTCTTCTTCCCTCTTAAGAAACTAGAGAAAGAAGAACAAATGAAGTCTGAAGTAAGAGAAGAAAGGAAATAAATGATATAGAGAGATTGAAATGAAAACAATAAAGAAGATAATAAAATAAAAAGCTGGTTCTTTGACAAAATCAATAAACTTGATAGAACTTCTGATAGAACAGGAAGAAAGAAGTCAAAGAGGATCAATATTCAGGAATGAGAAAAGTGATATCACTACAGATTTTATAGATAATAAAAGGATAATAAAGGAAAGTTATGAACATTATACCCATAAATTTTACCACTCAGATGAAATAGAAAAATTCCTTGAAAGTCACAAACTACCAAAATTTATTCAAGAAGAAACAAACTGAAGAGCTTTTAATTTATTGAAGAAATTGAATTTGCAGTTAAAATCTTCCCTAAAAAAACCCCCCAAGCAACAAAATTCCAGGCCAAGATGGTTTCACTGTGAATTTTACCAAACATTTAAAGAAAATATAATACCAATTCTACCCAAACTCGTCCAGAAAATTGAAGGAGGGAATACTTTCCAACTCATTCTGTGAGGGCAAATCTCTGCCCTGAGATCAAAAGTAAACAAAGACATTACACACAAAAAAATATAGACCAACGTCCCTCATGAGCATAGACGTAATAATTTTAAAGAAATATTTATAAATTAAACGTACCAATATATAAAAAGGTTAATACATCAGTACCAAGTGAGGTTTAATCCCTGGAATGAAAGTTTGGTTTAACATTAAAAAATCAAGTAAATTATCATATTAATAAACTAAAAAAAAAAAAAAGAAAAAATTCCTGCAGGGACTCTGCTTGGGATTAGTAATGTAAACTAATAAGTCAATTTGGAGAGAAATGATATTTTAACAATATTGAGGTTTCTAATCCGTAAACATGATATAGCTAGCTAACACTTGAGCTTTTTCTCTTTCTCTCCACATATGTATGAAGAATATATGTCTGGACATGCATACACACACCTATGTATATATACATATATCTTCTTGCCATTTACTATTTAATTGTGATTTAAAAGCTTTGTATAAAACAATATCTGATATCCTCAGAGCTAATATTTAAGTTGAAATACCTTTATATTAAAACTTCCATGGACATCTAATAGTATTTTAAAAACAAAATACTGGGAACAAAAATGTGTCCCAGAATTAAAATGGCTTTAAACTGTGTTTAGGTAAATTAACTCCTGCATGTTTCTTGTTCTTATTAATATGACATATTGTGTGATAGCTGGGCCTAGCAGCTGTCTCAGTTATGAGTGATATTTATGTCAGAGCAAACTTAAAAAAAGAAAACTCTGTAGATCCTGGGGGGATGGGGAGCCCTTCTTGACTATTTTCTGCATGTCATGGATGAAAGAGCTGCTGCATGGCCAGACAGTTTTTACAGTGCGTGTGTGCTGCTTACGGAATGCCACACAGCTGAACTGCATTTGCCCACAGAAGGCAGAGGGCAGGGGGTGAGTAAACTGGCTAGGCTGTGTAGAGGTGGTGGCAGAGTCAACCACACAGCTCTGTGGAGCCTACACAGGAAAATCAAGTCATGCATGGTATTGCTGAATATGAACTTTCAATAAATTATTAAAATAAAGGATTATCTCATGATTCCTCAACAATTTTTGGTTCATCTGGAACCTTTCATAAAGGTGCTGAAGAGCTACCAAGGAAGTCAGACCAGAGAAGCCCAGAGAAGAGAATCTGACATTTGCTGCCACTTTGTTCCACAGTGAATTTGCTGCTTTGAAAGTGATGGTTGAGAAGCTGAGACACAGATTACTGGTTTATTATAAACATATAACTCAGGAACAGCCAGATGGAAGAGATGCGTAGGGCAAGATATGGGAAAATAGCAAGTAGCATCCATGCCCTCTCCAAGAACACCACCCTCCCCAAATCTCCACGTGTTCACCAACCTGGGAGCTCCACATATATTTTCTTTAATTTATCTCCATTTTATTTTGTATTTATCTATACAGAGGTCTTGCACATGTTTTGTTAAATCTGTCCCTATGTTAGTGTTGCTATTATAAATGGAATTATTTTATGTTTCAGTTTCCAGGTCTTTGCTGCTAGTATGCAGAAATACAATTAAATATTGTGTCTAGACAATATAATTTATACCCTTGCTAAATTCAATTATTACTTCCATAGATATTTTGTAGATGACTTAGAATTTTCTACACAGATATCCATGTGATTTTCATATAGAGAAAGTTTTACTTATATCTTTCCAAAATGCATACCTTTTATTCTTGCCTTATTGCACTGGCAAGGATCTCCAATTATGATAACCAAATTAAGTATGAAGACTATATATCCTTGCCTTGTTCTCAGTCTTTGAGGGAGAGGATTCAATACACCACTATTTAATATGATGTTAGCTGTGTCTTATAAATGCCCTTTATTAAACTGAGGATGTTCCCTTGCATCCCTTGTTTGCTGGAAATTTTTATCACAAAAGAGTTTTGCCCAAAGGTTTTCTCCACTTATTAATATGGCTGTATGATTTTTCTCCTTGGTAAATTATACTGATTGATTTTCAAGTATTGAAAACAATCTCGCAGATTCATGGAAGATGGAGAGGACCTAGAGTAGCAAAATAGTTAAAGGGAGAACAAGTTGGAAGACTTACACAATCTAATTTCAACACTACTACAAAGCCACAGTAATCTGAATGGTGTGTAACTGGCGTTAAGGACAGAAATTTAGATCAATGGAATAGAATATCCAGAAATACAACTATACATATACAGTCAATTGGCTTTTAAACAAAAACGTAGAAATAACTCAGTGGGAAAAGGATAGTCAATAAATGATACCTGATCCAAAGAGAAAAATAATGAACATAACCACTATATCACACCATACACAGTAATTAATTCAATATGGATTATAAAGCTAAAACTAAAACCTAAAACTGTAAAACATATAGAAGAAAACAGGAAAAATCTTTGTGACTTTGGGATACAGAAAAATTTGTTGGGACACAAAAAGCACTAACCACACCGGGGGAAAATTGTAAAATGGACTTAATCGAAATTTTTTAAAAAATTAAATCTTTTGCTCTTCAAAAAAAGAAAGAAAGAAAGACAAAAAGACAAGCCATAGATTGGGAGAAAATATTCACAAAACATACATGTGAAAAACTTCTGTATCTAGAATATACATAAAACTTTTATAACTCAGTAATAAGCATTTAACAACACAAGTTTTTTTAAATAGGCAAGAAACTTGAAGAGATACTTCATAAAATAACATATATGAATAGCCTATAAGCAAATTGTGACAGATCAACAAAATTTCTGTATGAAATAAATATGAAGTTCAATCCCTTCCTCACACCACACAGAAAAGTTAACTCAAAATGGATCACAAAAGGGATCCTAAGTGTAAAAGCTAAAATTATAAAACTTCTAATAGGAAACATAGGAGAAAATTTTTACAACCACTGGAGCAAGCAAAAATTTCTTAGACTGAACACAAAAGCACAAACCACAAAAGAAAAACAACTGATAGGCTGCAACACAATTAAAAACATCTGCTCTTCCAAAGACAAGCCATTATTGTATGATAGAAAATATGTGTAAGATAAATATCTAATAAAGGGTCTGCATCCAGAATACATAAAAAACTCCTACAACTCAATAATAAGTAGACAACACTACTTTTAAAAATGGGCAAAGGTTTGAATAAGCACTTTACAAAAGAATACAAATGACCTACAAGCACATGAAAAGATGTTCAATGTAATTAGTCCTCAGGGAAATACCAATTAAAATCACAATGATATAGAACTTCATACCCACTAGAAAAGCTAACATCAAAATGACTGGCCATACCAAAGTTGGTGCAAACTTGGAGAAACTGGAATATTGTGGTGGGAATATAAATTCGTACAGCCGCTTTCGAAAACAGTTTGGCAGCTTCTTATAAAGTTAAATATACATTTACCAGATGACCCAAAAATTCCACTGGTAGAAGAAAAACAAAAGCATACATCCACAAATAGATTTGTATGCAAATGTCTTTAGCAGCGTTATTCATAACAGCCCAAAATGTTGGGAAACGACCCAAAAGTCTATCAACAGATAAATAAACCACCTGTGGTATATTCATACAATCGAAGACGCTCAGCAATAAAAGGAATGATCTCCTGATTATGTAACATATGTGGATGAAGCTTAAAAACACTGGGTTGTGTAAAAGAAACCAAGCACTCAATGATTCGATTTATTTGAAGTTTTAGACCTGTGCTAATGTAGTAGTTTCTAGCCATATGTGGCCATTTAAGTAAAAAATTAATTCAAATTAAGTAGAATTAAATATTTAGCTCCCAAGCTGCACTAGCCACATTTCAAGTGCACAATAGCCGTATGTGGCTCGTGGCAACGGTATAAAACAGCACAGATAAGAGTATAAAATGGCACAAAGTGGTAGTGGCTGCAGCATATACACTCTTCTAACTGTATACTTTACTCCCCTTCATCAGCTTTTCAAGTGGACAACAAGCTGCATTTCGATCCCACTTGTGCTCTTGGCCAGGCACCTCCAAGCACTGAATGACCTGCTTAACTGTAGAGTATGGTGCTGACATAGCACCAGGGCAGTGGAATCATTCATTCTGAGTTTGGATCCCATCTCCATTTAACTTTGCTAAGGCTTAGTTTTTATATCTGGAACATGAGGGGGAAATAACAGTTTCTCATAGAACCTTCACAATAATCATATAAAGTGGTAATCCCTCAAAAAATAGTACATTTTATTCTTATCATTATATCCAGAGTCATCACATGCTCCTTCCTGATGTAGAATCATGCTTATTTCTTTTAAATCACCTCCCAGGACTATAATAATAAAGGCACAATAAATATTTGCTCATGTATTGTTTTGTGTAGAATATTATTTGTGTGTTAGTAGGTGGTGATTTTTTTTATCTCATCCAGTGCAAGAAGCTGAATTATTTGTTAAATTGAGCTCTAAAAGTTTACTGGGTGTTAGCACGTATGTGCAGGGGACTACATGACTTCACAAGAAGAGAAAGGTATAATCCTTGCCCACAGGAAAATCATTTGCTATTACAGAGCCATAAAGAAAAAACTTAGGATATGAGCTAGTATCATAAAATACTGAATAATAGGCAGGCAGCTAACAAGTGAGAGAATCGTTTAATAGTGTGTGTACTAATTGTGCAACTGATAGAAAGTGCAGATAAGAAATGGCAGAAATCAGCACGCACTTAAGTCTTTACAGTGAAGACTTCCTGGAGAATGTCATAGTCTTTGAAGAGGACTCTGGCCTGGGAAGTGAGGCCAGGGAGAAAATGGAGGAGAGAAGGAGTTCTGGCCATGTCTTGGAGATGGGATGGAGGATTGTGGGTTGACTGGCATGTGGAGGTTACCCTGTCCTCGCTAAGCACAATGGCAGCAGAGGCAGTAGAATCATCCTGGATAGGTGCTGGAAAGTTCTTGTATCAGGTCAAGGCAGACATTTTGGAAGCCTTGCAATGAAGGGGAAGAGAAAACTGGGAAGAACCCAGAGCTACTTCTTTGAAGCCCTTGTATTACCCATTCTATGCGTTAAAAATATAACAGGCTTCCCCAAACAGCCAACTGCCACCATTTAGCTAGGGTACCTATAGCTCATATTATAGGCAATTTTTAATTAGTTGATAGTTTGCAATATCAACACACCCATTCAACTAAATGTTCTTTTTTTCAAACTGGTATTCTATAAGTCATTCCTCAATTAATGTAATTGTCTTTCCAAAGAATTAAAAATACATGTGATGAAAACGAACTCACTCTGGATGAGATAAACATAATAGAACTGCTCTACTACCCTAACACATTCTCACATTACAGTCTCTCAGTAAAATGATCCTGATTTAATCAAAATAGGATATGATTCAGCTCCTGCAAACTCTTTTCTTCATGGCTATGCTTCTTGATCTCCCTCCTACCTGGTTCCCCCACATCTGATACCTAACCTACATTTCATCATCTCACGACTAAAACATTTTCCAGACTAAATAACTCTCCAGTTTCATAGAGGCTCTCCCATAAAGCCCTAACAGATGGAAAGCATTTTAAATCCACATACTTAATGCATAAGATAACCATTTCTAGTGATTTTTAAAAAATATTTGCATTATATTTAACACCATACCAATGAAGGTCTTCAGAGGTGCTCTGGTCAACAAGCTTAAAAATAATTCCTGTTCCTTATGGATGCCTACCAATGACATCAAATTCTGGGTGAAAGCCCAAGCCAACAGCTGACAAACAGCTAATATTATTCTAATGGCTTGTTTTCAGTAGGTTCAAAATGCAAATAGAGTACCTCATTAACACTCAAAGTTCATTTTAGCTGTGCCTCTGATTTATCACTAAGAAGTCATCACCCAAAAGGGAGAAGAAATATTATTCATACTTTTTACCTAATCGAAAAGAAAACGAAGCAAGTAAGTTTTTGGGTTTTGCTGTTGTTGCTGTTTAATTTTTTTTCGTCTCTAAGGCCAATACCTTGGCACTTATGCTATTTTTCAGAGCAGTGTAACCCAAAGTACAGAGCTGTTTGCAGAGTCCACAATCTGAAGCAAGCAAGGTTGCTCTGACCTGCATTACCAGCTTTCAGGACATTCATGAGCCTCTAACAGGTGATGGAGGGCAGGGCGTACCCAGGGAGGGTGAGGATATCCAGGGAGAAGCAAGGAGCCATGAGAGGGCCAATCTCAACACCTGGAGGTGTGGGCTCCTCAGTAAATCGATGATGTCATATGACACTTGGAAAGGTAGACTTCATTTCTGTTATGACTATATCATATTTTGTTACCACTATTCCAAGTATCAGCTATGATTTTTATGAATTCCAGGGCTAAAAAAACAAAGCAAGTTTTGGCAAGAGTGTTGTACCACATTCTATACTGTTTAACAAATAACACATGTTATATTTTTCTGATTATAAAAGTAACAGATTTACTGTAGAAAATCTGAAAAAATCTGATAAGCATAAAGTAGAAAACATGAGGTAAGATCATTAGGCAAGTCCTAATTTTCTTATAACTTCCTTCCAGGTTTTCCCCCGTGAACATACATCTTTTACAGAACCGAAACCATACTGTATTCTCCATTTTTCTCCTGCTTCTTTTAATATTATATTGTCCAAAGGATAAGTTTGGACATAATGAAATCTATATAAACATCAACACTCCCTTTCCCAATGTTCTGAACATTATTTTAAAAAGGAGGAGATCGTGGAAAATGCCCCCCCTGAAATCATGCCTAAACTCACCTGTTCAATATATTTGTAATACTGTCCTATCCTTGGAGTACAGTAACTTCCAGATTACTCAATCTTTCTTGCAAGGGCTGGTCAACCAAAGGGTACGATTCATTCATTCACTTATACAACAAAAAATTTTTGAACACCTAACTCTGTGCCAAATCCTATGCTAAGCACTAAGTACAAATGGTCCATAAAACTACTGATTCTAATTGAAATTTATCAAAGAGATATAGGCTAGGTTCAGGTGATATTTTATAATATTAAACTAGGCCAAATGGAGCCATGTTTGAAGGTGATCTAATCAAAACCAGACTCTTCAACCCACCAATTTGACACTCACCTCAGCCAGCGTGGTCTGGTCTGCTGCTCCCTGAAACTGCCTATTCACCCCCACTTTTGTGTCCTGTTCATCACTCCTGAGACCCCTCTACCAGAGCCACATTCTATTTAGGAAGCCTTTTTGACCAGTGACTATGAGACTCACTCTCAAACTACTATTTCACCAGCCATCCAGAACATTCTTTACACAACCTTAGTTGCCCTTGTTCCAAAGTGGGGTGGTGGTAAGTATCTGGGATGGGTGGTGGTAAGTATCTGGGACAGGTGCCAGAGCCTCATTTTCTTAATTATTTCCCACAGCTAAGCACTACATGCATTACTATTAATCAGGAATTTCTTCACATGAATCCATCTCTGAAAAGATTTTTCAAGAAAAACATTTTCTCTCTCCCCGATATTGCTGCAGGCATATCTATATATTTCCTATCCTGACTAATAACGTTGGTTGCTTTCCTACAGTGGGATGACAGCGAAAGACAAAACACTTTTGGAATAGCAAATTTTGATCCACTCTACCCATAACTCCTCAAGAATATAGAACTGCCCTGTGTAAAGCAGTCTTCTGGGTCAGCTCATCACCTCTTGGCCACATCAAGACCTGAGAACGTCCACGCGAGGCACCCATCTGAGCATCTCCTGTCTTATTCAATCATCACAGCAACTCTGGTGAGGTACGTACTAAGACCACAATTTCCAATTTAGAGAGAAGAAAACAGGTTTAGACATTAAGCAACTTGCCCAGGATTATTCAGCTAGCCACTGGGGAAGCAGATATTCAAATGCAGGTGGCTACTTCCCCATAGCAAGCCTTCTATGCCCTCGCTAATATTCGTCCTCACGTGTTCTTCCCATGAGGCTGAAACCAGTGATTCTCACATTTACATCAGCTTCATAATCATGTGGGGGACTTGGTACAAATACACAGGCTTGGGTGAGAGATTCTGATTCAGGAAGGAAAGGGGAGATCTAAATTTCAACAGGCACTTCCCCTTCTTCTCCCCACCAACGGAGTGTGCTGGGGCCAGCTGTTTTCAGACTACATTGATGATACAGCATTAAGCATGGGGAGGCTCAACTCACCGGGGAGAGGCTTTTGTAAAATGGCATTCATTTCATTACCTGTCATCCACCAGGGCCTAAAAAAAGGTGGCAGGAAGTTAGTGCTGAACCAGTACAGAGTGTCAGTTTGGGACGATGAACTGGTTCTGGTGTTGGATGGAATTGATGGCTGCACAAGTATGTGACTCTACTGAATGCCACTGAACTGTACACTTAAAAATGGTTAAAATGGCCAAATTTATGTTATGTGTACTTCATCACAATAAAAAAAAACAAACAGGGCAGGATGCTAACCTCTTAGCTGCCTCGTAGAGGAGTTTATGATACCCTTTTCCTGCTGGTCTGGAAAGAGGTGAGGTTTACTCTTAAGGGAGACAAATGGTGAAGAAATTTGGCCCCCACTGACCCCTCATCAGCTCTGGACTGGCTGTGCACACTCCAAGGCGAACGGACAGGGCCCATGCTTGGTGAGAGTTTCTGGCACATATTAGTATGCCTCACCCCCTTGCTGCCCACAGCTTGTCCCCGACATACTCACGGGTGTCCACGGACCTGGTAGAGAGGGGAAAGAGGTGCTCCAGGGACATCAGGGAATGAGCTTGCTTCATGGCTTGAGTCGGACCAGCTCCAGCCTGGGACTTTCAGCAAGTCACCCCACTTCCCTCAGGCATCACCTAGCCAGTTTCTTCTCACCTTTCAGATTTCAGCTCAAATGTCATCACCTCACAAAGGCTTTGCAAGCCCTAAAGCAGCCCTTCTCCCCTCCCACCACTGCTTTCTGTCATATTACACTGCCTGATTGTCTTCTGAGTACTTACCACCACTGGAAATTATATGTATTACTTATTTTTATTCTAGTTATTTATTGGTCCTCTGCGACTAGGACCAGAGCTTCCTGAGAGCTGCAAAAGTAGTTCTGTCTACTGCCATGTTCCCAAAGCAGAGACATAATAGGAACTCAATAAATATTTGTAGAATAAATAAATGAATCAGCCTCATTTGTTAAATTATGTATAAATCGGTTCCTTCTACCTCCCGAGATGATTTACAGGAAATCAGCTATGGCCAGGGTGCTTTATAAAAGGAAAGACTCCACATGCTAGGTGGGATTATTGTGGGGGGGTGAGGGTGAGGAAGGGCAGTTCATGATGCCCTGAGCACCTCAAGGAGTCTCCTCTGTGACCTTGACTCAGTGACGTGGCTTCTCCTTACTCCCGCACTCTTCCTAGGCAGAAACTCGTCTGGAATCTAAAAACAATGATGCTCCACCCTGCAAACCGTCCAAATAGAACGCAACACAACTTTATTATAAGTCAAGGCCTCTCAGTGAGTTTTCTCACTAATGAGGCATTACTGCTCAAATAACAAGATGTGACTTAGGAAGTCAGGGATCTGTCAGGTGGGCAAACCTAGAAGAACCATAAAGATAGTCCCTGCCCCAGGTTATTTGAGTTCAACAAGCATAAACTGAGTGCCCAGTATATTCCAGGTCCTGGGCTCAGCCCTGGGGGCAGAGGTGACTCAGACTGTCATACTGGAGTGGGAGACACAAATACTAAATGAAAAACTCAACGTCAGTGAGGTGAATATGGCATTGGAGGTGTGCATTTGTGTGTGTGTGTGTGTGTGTGTGTGTTGGGGTAGGCTTTCTAGAATAATTGACACCTAAACTGAATTTAAAGTATACAGGAAAGACGGATGGGGAAGAGTGAGCAGCCCAAGGTAAGGCACAGAATGGGAAGACCATGTGCTGTGTTTAGGGAGCTCCAAGTAGTGAAAGCATTAGGTATTTACTGCTGGGGTGTCCAGGGTGCCAGGGGACAGGTGGGGGTCAGAAGGGGAAAAGGAGGGTGGGACATGTACCCAAAGAAGCGGGTGGTAGCGACCACTTTCCTGCAGGTAGCAGATCAGAGCTATGTTTCAGATATATGCCCATGGAAGCCGTGTGGAGATGAGCCCACTCATTGGTCCAGCAGCCCCGAGGGCCAGTTTGGCTTGGCTAGGAGTAGAAACAGGTGAAATGAAAAGGATTCCCCAGTCTTCACTGTGCTGAGTACTCGAGTTGGGAGGGGCTTGGCTTGGGGAATTGGAGAGATCCCAAGAAATTTCCTGGCCAGACTAGTCACACATGCTAGAGGACACGGCTGCCTAGGTCATTGAGTCAGGACTGCTTGTGAAGCCCTGCTCTTGGCAGTCTTGCCCTAGGATGGTGCCGCTTCCTGACAGCCTGGGAAAGCCGCCCCAGCTGCTGAGTCAGTGCTGAACAGAGGGAAGACGAGAAAGAAGAACCAGCATGATTCCCTGCATTGTAGCCCAAGTGGACCCTTCTTCGAGTCCTGAGTGAAGGCAGCAAAAATGAAGACGGGGAAGATGAGGGCCCTGGTGATTTTGCATAAAACACTTTTGCCCCAAATTTGCTTACTAGATGTGGTACGATTTAAAGTACCAAAGGTAGGAAAACCAGAGAAAGAGAGCGAGGGAGAAGGAAGAGAATGGGTAGGTGGGATAAAGCAGGTACAGAAGGGGGTTCTTCTTCCTTTCCTTTCCCTGCTGTCCTTACACTGGAGCTACTTCAGTCCCATGCACTCAAGAGAAAAGGGAACAACAAACTGGTTTCTCACAGGGGGTATACTTTCAGAAGCTCCCAAGGGGGAATTTAAAACTTTATATATTCATTTTGATAATATTTGTAAAAAGAAAAATGTTGTCAAACCCAACCTACCTCTCCCCAAATCAAATCACTTCAACTTCGGCTTGAACCTGGGAATAGAGATGGAAGTCCCCATCTCATTAGCATAGGTTCATCCTTTCCCTTTCTCGTCACTACTTCCAGCTCCTCCAGCGTAAGGCACCGAGAAGGCCCTGGCACAGCTGAACACAGCAAGTGGCTGAGTCTGACAAAGAAATTCCCTGTCATAAGGTTAATAGCATATTCACAGCTGACCCCAGGAGGATGTGCTTCTTATCAATCCTGACAGCTTGCAAACCCCTGGCTTTCTATTTATCAACATATCCTAGTATCTACTGGGCAGTCTCCTACACAGTACAAGCAATCAATGGCTGCAGGATGGACAGATGCAAAAGTTGGAAACATGGTATATTCTAGCAACAAGGGGATGATTAAATAAAACACAGTATATTCATACCCAGGAAAACAGATTTTTCTTTGTTTTTATGACTCATATCTAGATAAATTTACCTGGAAAGAGTTTCAGAGCATTTTGTTTCATTTTTAAAAGTAAAAATTAGGACCCCTGGGTGGCTCAGTCGGTTAAGTGTCTGACACTTGATTTTGGCTCTGGTCGTGATCTCAGGGTTATGGGATCGAGACCCGCACTGGGTGCCTCTGCTTGGGATGCTCTTTCTCCCTCTACGCCTCCCCCTACTCTCTGTCTCTCTCAAATGAATAAATAAATCTTGAAAAATAAATAAATACATAAATTAATTAATTAAAAAATACTTTTAAGAGAAAAAAAATTAATACAAGTAAAAATTAAAGAATAAAACATGTTATGAGCTCACTTGTATAAAACAAAACCAAACCACACACAGAGAAACAAAGGTGTATCTTTATGTGTATGTGTATGTATGTATAAATGCATTTTAAAAAGCTTGTAAGAACACTCACTGAACTTGTAACAGTGATTGCTTCTGAAAAAGAAGTGAAATTGGACAAGGGTTAATGTTAATGGGGGCTTTTACCTTATCTGTGTTTACGCAGTGTTTACATTCTTTCCAATCAAGAATGTATTACTTGCATGATTAAAAATAAATCATAATATACAAATCAAAAATGCAATTTTTTTAATCTGAAATTATTGTATGTGATTTTTCATTTTGTAAAACTGCTTGAACGAGTTAAAGAGTCTGAGGAAGGCAGTAGAACTAGTTCCCGCTTGGGCAAGGATTTGTTTATCCTGCTTATCTCAAGTTGGAGCCAACAACGCTAATGATTCTGAATAGCACTGGCCACTCCTTGGCCATCCCATCCCCTCCCACCCACGACTTCAACTATCACCTCTGTGTGGATGACTCCCAAACGCCTCTTTCCAGACACAGCCTCTCTCCCACGAGCTACAGTCCTGACTTTCCAACTTCCTGTTGGGTAGAGCCGACACCCCATGTACAAAACCAGACTCCTGCCCTCCTCCTCTCCCTAATTCAATTCTTTTCCTAACTTCCTCCTTCCTATAAACTGGTACCTTCTTTTTCCCAGGAACAAAAAAAAGGTGCTTCCCAATCATCTCTAGCCCTCTTTATCCACATATTCACCCAGTTAGCTACAATATTCTAGTGATTTTTCAAAAAAGTTTTTCCCAACTGTTAACTCCCTTCTGTCGTCACTGACACCATCCCAGTTCAGTCAGGTCCTTTCCATTCATGACCTGGACCGTGGAATCACCTTCCAAGTGGTCTCCTTGCTCCTGACTGCTTTGATCCACCTGCAAAATGCCTGACTTCCCGTGTCAGCCCACTGAGGTCATTTTGAGCCTCCATTCCATCACCTATTGTATCAGCTATTCCAGTGCTGAGCCGTCTGCAAATTTAGGACATCAGGCTTCATTTAAGCAGCTGACAAAAATGTTAAACTGGGCTGAGCCAAAGACAAGCCTCTGGACCACAGATCTTTTTCCAGGGGAACCCAGAGCTTATCACTGGAGGAAAGAGAGTAACTTTAAAACAAACAAATTAGTGTCACTTTTCATATACCATCTCACTGATACCTTACAACAATTCCTGACACAAGGTATTATGACAAAACTCAACTTATGGAGGTGGATTTACCCTAAGGAACCCCAACATTTATGTGGAGCAAACAAGGAGAAAGAAGGCCTCAAAGCAAACCCTGCCCACCTGGCCAAACCTCTAATTTTAGAGGTTTCTTCTTTTTTTTTTTTTAAGATTTTATTTATTTATTTATTTATTTGAGAGAGAGCACGGTGAGGGGAGGGGAGTGCAGAGGGAGAAGCAGGCTCCCTGTTGGGGAGACAGCCTGATGTGGAGCTTGATCCCAGGACTCTGGGGTCATGACCTGAGCCAAAGGCAGACATTTAACTGACTGAGCCACCCAGGCACCCCCTAATTTTTTAAAACTAAGGTTGAGAACGGCTAAGAAACTTGTGAAAAGCCTCACAGCTATTAAGTAGCTTTTAAGCCTCATAGCTATTAAGTGGTAGAGTTCTGATCTGAACCCATGACTATTGATTCCAGAGCTCATGGTTTTTCCACCACACAGCTGGAAAATTTCTTGGATCCTCACCTTCCAAAACATAAAAACACACACCTCTTAACCTTCATTAAAGGTCTTCAACATTCTGGCCTCCAATCTAACTTTGTAACAGTATCGAGTATGCACCTGTCAAACACAGTAATGTTTCACACGCTTTATTTCATTTAATCCATCACAAATCTATGAGGTAGGTATTATGATTATGTTCATTTTACGGATTCAGAAGCTGATGCAAAGTGAAATTAAAAGTAGCTTGTTCTGTAAATCAAAAATTATCTCAATAAAAAAAATAATTTAAAATAAATAAAATTTTAAAAATATCAACATTACCCAGATAGTAAACAGCAAAGCTGGATTTCAAACTGAGGTCTGCCTAACCAGAGAAATATTTAGAAGGCATAACGGACAGGAAATTCAATTCATAAGCCAGTCAATCAACATTTGTCACTGGCTCAACGTTGTGCTGGGGCTGGAGATAAGTGAACACTGACAGTAGTCCCTGACCTTGGCTTCATGGAGCATACACTTTATGGAGAAAGACACTGAAATGGGAAGGAGAAGCCCCCAGTGCTAAGAGACTAGAAGGGATAGACTTGGAGAGTTGAGGTTTCTGGTCCAGTAAGTGGGTCGATAAGGGTTCTTCTACTCACTGCAATAAGGAACATGGGAAAAATAGGTTTGGGAAAAGACTGAGTCCAATTTGAGATACAACTTTTGGGAAGATGTCACACAGGCAGTTGGATATGCAGGTCTGGAGCTCAAGAGTGAGGAATGGGCCACAAAAAGATCTGGAATGATTGATGAAAAGGTGAAAACTCAACTTATGGAGGTGGATTTACCCTAAAGAACCCCAACATTTATGTGGGGCAAGCAAGGAGAAAGAAGGCCTCAAAGGAAACCCTGCCCACATGGCCATGCTCTCCTGTGAATGGACCTTCTGAGACTTCTTCACCTCTTCCCAAGCAGAAACACCTTTCCATTCTTGCTATCAAGCCATACCCTGCCTCAGTTAAGCCCTCACTCTGCACCAGAAAACTCCAACCAGAGCTCCCACTCCTGGACTCAAGCCATTTAACAAATGGCCAGAGACTCAGCCGTTTCTTTGCAAGGACACTGAAGATAGCAAGTATTTGTGCCCTGTCTCCCTAACTGGACTGAAAGATCTTTGATGGCAAATCCTGGGTATATAAAATTAGGAATACAGTCAACATTCTCTTTATAGAACCAACCAATAGCAGTCAATTTCAAAAAGTGTAATAAAGCAGTAAATCAATAGCCAAACATTTATGTTAACTAGTTACTCCAGAAGGAGTGTCTTCCTCTGTACAGTAGCAACCACTATCCTGGGCATTCTCCCAAGCTTCCCCCTGGGCCTCTGCACTGAACAGAGACAGTCACAAGGTGACCGTTTGTTGCCTCTTCTTGCACATTCTAGTCTATTCCTTGGAACAGGCCACATTCTTTTTTTTTTTTTAAGATTTTATTTTATTTATTTGACAGAGAGAGAGCCAGCCAGTGAGAGAGGGAACACAAGCAGGGGGGTGGGGGTGGGAGATGCAGAAGCAGGCTCCCAGCAGAGCAGGGAGCGCGATGCGGGGCTTGATCCCAAGACCCTGGGATCATGACCTGGGCCGAAGGCAGACGCTTAAGGACTGAGCCACCCAGGCACCCCTGGACCACGTTCTTTATCCTAGCAGCCCTTGCTTCCAGAACTCTTCAAGTTGAAAAGAAATGTCTTCAAAAGGGAAGACAGGAAGATGAAAATGTTTTGCTTGAGAAAACACCAAGTAGCAGCATGAGAAGCCTTGTTCCCATGAATGGAGTTTTAACCAAGTCCCTTTGACAAAATATTGTCATATTTTATGACTTGTAAATGATTCCTCATTCGTGATGTTTTATACTACCCTTCATAAATAAATAAATGTCTAAGATAGACATCTTGTTTCACAAATCACGGAAATTATTGGGTTCCTACCTGCATTGCCATCTGGCTCAGTGAGCCCAGGTAGGCAGTAGCTGTGGGGGTTTTGCTCATCCCACAAGCCCGTGCAGTGCCTGACACACTGGAGTGACCAAAATGACCTTGGCATGTATGAGCGATGAATGGATGAAAAAAGAAGTTTGGGGGAAATAAAATTGTAGAAAGAAATGAGGAAACAGGGAATGAGGGGTGACATGTAAGTAGCAAGAGTGTGAAGGAGGCGAAGGTGAAGAGACAACCAACCATCTCCTACATCTGACGCTCAAATTCTCCTCAGCTTCTCCACAAAGACACCCACACAGTAGCTACATTTTGGGGTCAGCTTCTCAGTCTTATAGCTGACAAATGCACATGTAAAGTATTCGCCATTTAATATTTTTAAGCTTTGTAACTACCTTCTTTCTTCTTTTTTATGTGCCTAAGAACACTTTTTTTTTTTTTTTACAGATTTTATTTATTTACTTGAGAGAAAGAGAGCATGCACGGGGTGGGGGGGGGGAGAGACAGAGGAAGAGAGAGAAGCCGACTACTCACTGAGCGAGGAGCCTGATGCGGGGCTCCATCCCAAGACTCTGAGATCATGACCTCAGCCAAAGGCAGACGCTTAACCGTTTGAGCCACCCAGGTGCCCCAGGAACACTTTCTTTTTTTTTTTTTTTTTTAACCTTTCACCTAAACTAAGCCTTGACACTGAATTTGACAACTACTGGGTTCTTAGGCAATGCTGCAGCTCATGCCTGCCCTGGGAGTTTGCCGCTGTGCTACTTAACATTGCTCCAGAAAAGGAGGTCTGCATTCAGGGTCTGGAATCCTCTAACAGCATAATTCCAATTTTGCCTATCTTATGAGAGACACAAAGAAGTGTCCCAGGTTAAAAAACAAACAAACAAACGAAAACAAAGGTACTGATTGCATTTTCACGACACAGGAAGAGCCTCAGTTAACCTCTCTCTGATACGCACGTTATCCTCCTCACTCTCCACCACACAGCGTCTCCAGCTCCTCACCACACGGGAAGCTGCCCCTGTCACTCTCAAGAAGGCACAGGGGTCTCCTGGAATCCAATCTATGCATACTCAGGAGCAGCAAGCTAATTTTAACACCAGCCTTTGATGACCAAGGCTAAAACAAAGCTAATTTAAAAAATTCCAAAGTAAAATCTAAATGGGTTCCAGATTATTCTCTATCTTAGAGATATAATTCATTAACACCATGATAATAAACTGCCACAATGAGACTGCAAGTCTGGTTTAATGATAGGAAATTTGTTAACATAAAATAACACATCAGTAGTCATATAATCACCTCAAAGGTTACCTTTTTGGCATGTGACATAAGTCAATTCTCTCTTTCTTTTTTTAATCTGTGAATATGAAACTACTTTCTCAAAGTGATTTAAACTTTTTAAAAGCAAAAGACAACATTATATTTCCTAGTGAATATGGAGAGCATTTCCATTAAAATCAGGATCAAATTAAAAGGTCTATTATCCTTATTCTTAGTTGTTAATGTTCTGGAATTTCTGATTCAAAAGAGCAGTAATCATTATCTGCAGATAATACAATTCTCTACCTAGAAAGCTCAACAGAATCAGCTAAAAAATTAAGTTGATTAAATAAAAAACAGAAAACATTTTTTAAAGATTTTATTTATTTATTTATCCGAGAGAGAGAGAGAGAGAGAGAGAGAGGGTGCACGGACAAGCAGGGGAGCAGTAGGCAGAGGGAGAAGCAGGCTACCTGCTGAGCAGAGAGCCTGATGCAGGACTCGATCCCAGTACCCCAGGACCATGACCTGAGCCGAAGGTGGATGCTTAACCAACAGAGCCACCCAGGGGTCTCAAAACAAGCAAAACATTTTTTAAATAAGAAAACTATGATTAATATGAAGGCTACTACAAATTTAACTGAGAGACATAAAAACATTTGAGTAGATTAAGAAACATACTGAAAGGATAAAGATGTGATGTACATACACACACACACACACTGGAATATTACTCAGCCATAAAGAAGAATGAAATCTGGCCATCAAAAATGGATGGACCTAGAGGGTATTACGCTAAGTGAAGTAAGTCAGACAGAGAATACCAAATGATTTCACTTATATGTAGAATCTAAAAAACAAAACAAATGAACAAACAAACAAAACAAATAAACTCTTAAATACAGAGAACTGATGGTTGCCAGAGGGGAAGTGTTTGGGGGGAAGATTATGGTATCAGGAATATAGTGAATAATATTGTAATAATGTTGTATGGTGACAGATTGTGGCTGTACTTACTGTGGCGAGCACTGAGTAATGTATAGAACTGTCATGTCAATATGTTGTACACCTAAAACTCATAACATTGTATGTCAATTACACATCAATAATAAATTTTTTAAAAGAAAAAAAAGAAAAAGAAACACAGTAGTATATAAAGACTAAATACTATAAACACATTCATTCTTTCTGAATTAATAAATAAGTTTATTATAATCCCAATCAGAATCTCAGTGAATTTTTGAGATCTGACAAAATGTCTCAGATTTAATTTGCAAGAATAAGCAAAAAAATAATAATAAAGAAAATTTGAATAATTATGAGAGAGAACTGCCTCTGTGATACGAAGATACATTATAAAGCTAACATAACTAAAACAGTGAGGTACTCAAGCATTTGCAGATAGATTATCTTAGGCCTAAAACTGACTTTATAATACACAAAGTGAGATTAGGAAGTGCCTAGGATTATCCAATAAATATATTATTCAAAGAAACTATATAAGGAATATAAATATATATATAAGGAAATAAACATATTATTAAGGAAAATTAAGTATTTAGAAAACAGTTTAGGTCTTCAGCTCATAATATGGACAAAAAACTGATTCTAAATGAAAAGCTGAATGTAACTAAAAGCCTAAAAATCTAAAAAGTATAATTAATCATAGAAAATAGATAAAGACTACAAATTTAAAGGCCATGGAAATAATTACCAGGGAGGACACAGATCCATGGTCATATAGAAATTAAAATTTTCTGTACATTAAAAAACATGCTAAACATTTCAAAAATATGATATTTCACTAATATTTTTATGTAAGTATCCCATAGCAGGGATAAGCAAATCTGCTTAATTATGATTAACAAAGCTAAGTGAAAACTTAAAAAACATGAAAACATGATCTCAATTTGGGGGAAAAAAAGGACAAGGACAAAAATCCTAGAAAGCCACGAACCAAATGTTATTAATTACTCTAGATGGTAGAATTGTGGGTGATCTTTGTGCTTTTTCTTTATTGCACTTTTCTCTATTTCTCAAAGTATGCAAAATAAATTTGTATTATTTTGCAATCAGGAAAAAATTCTAGTTGAGAAAAACAGCATCAAGTGTCAAAGATAGGGAAATACTTGCAAAAATACAGAATGTAGGGATGTTACGTTCTTAATACATTAAGAAGTCTCAAGTAAAAAAAAGAAACAAATGGACAAAAGTACTATTAAATGACCCAGAGAAAGCACAATGATGATGCATGTGTGTAATCAAAGAAATGCACATTCAAACTATGAAATACCAAGTCTGGTATCTTTCACTGACATCCCCTGGAAAAACTACTCTAGTATATTATTAGTAGAAGTGCAAATTGATACAACCTTTTTGGAGAGCATTTTGGCAGTATGTATCTGGAGTCCCTAAAAAACTTCTACACTTTGTTCTGGTAATTCTACTTCTAGGGACTCTGTGCTAAAGAAAGAATTAGAGATCTGGGAAATGGAGAGGTATTTAGATAGAAAAAAATCTGGATCAACAGCTAAATGTCCAGCAATAGGGGGATAGATAAGTTCTCCACGGGACCATACGATAGAATGAGACCCAGCCACTGAAATCAAGGTTTGGAAACACTGAATGATGTGGATACATCTTAATGACGAATGTCAGGCAAAGAATCCAGGATTTAAAATTGTGTATTATGTATCTACAGTATGGTCTTAATTCTGTTTGAAACGAAGGTCTCAGTTTTGTCTCTCACCAGCTAGGTGGCTTTGGTCAAATCCTGAGTCTCTCAAGAGACCAGTTCTTTCAACTTTAAAAATGAGAAGGGGACACTTGGACCCCTCCTTTCTAGCCCTCAATGTTCATTGTTGGATGACATAGCATATAATAAGAAATAAACAAATCATAAAAGGATATATAATGTCTGCGTTAATAAGTAAAAGATAAAATTTTAGTTGTTAAAATGAAATTGGATTAAAATAAAATTTTCTTTTTTTTTTAAACTAGGAACCGCCTAAATAGATGACATATTTTAAGTGTGACTGCTCAGATAGTGATAATTCATTAGAACTATACAGCGTGGCTAGAAATAAGCACACTCTTATCCTCTGTAACTAATCTGATCTGGGCTTGCCTGCCTGGGTCGGGAACACACTTCACCTGTTGTCAGCCATCCCATGCCATGGCATTGGTGAGGCCCGGCCCCTTCTCAGTCAGCAAAGGGCAGTCAAAATCCTAGATCCAAGAGATGTCATGGGAGAACTGGCCGGGCTAGCTGACTGCTATGTTGCACTGATGGCACATGAAGGTCACTTTTTGGAGTTCTTTTCATAAATTTTTATAGCTTCTATGTATAATAGCTCAAGAAGTTCTTACCTTCCTCTGTTAGGTTCAAGTATTAATTGAGCATATTTCTTTCACCACTGCCTGGAGCTTTACCAATCCCTCCCACTGTGAATTTTAAAACCATGCCGGAGGCATGATGAAAGAATAAACCTCAAGCACAGTCAACCAGGCTGAGTGAGGGACTATTGAGCCTGCTGAGTGGCAAAGAAGAGAATCGGAATCGGCTCAGACCCCAGCAGTTAACCAACTGCAGACAGAGTGAGGTTTATGCGCTGCCCTGTCATCCAAACTCATTCTGCCTTTGGGGGCGGAGAAAAGGAATACAATTTCATGCCAAAAGTATTTAACTTCTGTGAATTGTATCCACCTCTCTGAGATTGACAAACCATACTACCAAAGAGGGCTTCAATTCTTTCAGGCAAACATAACGTAGGTGAAAATATGTTCATCAATGAAATCTGAGTTCGTGTTATTAATAATAACAAATGAATCAAAACTTCTTTAGCAATGACAGTAACTTGAACCAAATCCAGTGATATCCAAATTAAACTGTGTTATATGATATTTTAATCCCAGATGTGTATAGTATGCACTTGGTCACATGTGTTTTTCCCAATGATTTTTTTCCATTCCCTGGATTTTCCATAGTCAGTGATATTATATAGTTTAAACCTAAAATGAAGTCATCAAAACAGAGTCTCTCCTTGCTCCTGCCTCTTCCTTAATTCTGCATATTGCAGCCTCACTGTTTTATTATTATAATGTAGCTGTTCCAACAAGGCATTAAAAATATACAGATGATCATCATGTTTCACTATACCTCCGGATTTGTGAGCACACATCATCAGCCCCTCTGAAGGAGACTTTCCAGTAATTTTATAAATGGAGCACATTTCGTTGGGGCTACCACCTAGCAGATCATGCCACAGAGTACACAGCAATGCCCCCACTGAGCAGATAATGGCACTGACCAGTACCGTCTGACCAATAACCCTGTCAAGCTTAGCCACTCTATGTTGATATTTTGTTAAGTCCTAAGGGGTGAGGGGGAAGGATTCAACAGTATTCAGTCTGTGTTATAGACCAAATGCCTTGGAAAAGAAGCAGGGAGGAGACTGGAGTTTCATTCAAACCCTCCCATCTCAGCCCCTACATCTGGCAGGCAGGAGAGAAAAGAAGAAATGTCCTACAAATCCTAAAAGTAGCAGGACCCTGCTTCTTGGCAGAAGGCAGTGAAGCCTCAGAGACCTTGGGGGGTGCGGCTGCTACACCCATGAGAGGCAGTCTCATGTCACGGCACCTGAAGTCATCTGCAGTCAGAGACGATGGAAATTTCAGGGGCAACCAGGCAAAGAGAGGAGTAACAGAGGACCCCCGGCTGTAGCACTACAAGAGAACAGAGCCCCGTGAAGACATGAGGCTACCTGCTTCTTCTGCTACGTCACTGGGAGACTTAGGAATAAGAAAAACGATCCTGAGAGTTAGTGTTAGTTAAATTCTTATTGTGACCAGGCACTGATCTAAGCCCTTTACATAGATTATTTCATGTATTAAGTAGGTTCTACTACCGCCCCTCTCATTACATACATGAGGAAGTTTGGGCCCCAACAGGTCAAGTCTTTTGCACAAGGTTGTGCAGACTGTATGTAAGTAGTGGAGCCAGGATGTAAACAAGCAACATGCATCCAGACCCCAAACTTGTAAAACGCAATTAGAGCAAACACAGAGTTATACATCCTGCCATCCCAGTGTCTGGGCTAAAGGTCTTACACAGAGTGCCTTAACACGCGGTTCAGTTCCTCTCAAACTTCTCTGTCTCTCTACCAATAGAAGCAGGGTGACGGCCTGAGGTCTTCTCCCACCAGACGCCTCACCTGGTAGAGGCCCCAAACACTCCTGGAATACAGGTTGAAAACCACTGGTCCCAACCAATACCACTTCGAATTATGTGTTTGCGAGACAAAAGCAGCACAGCTAGAAAACCAACAGCAGCCAGATAAACCAAAGGAAAAAGGCAAAAATAACCTCCCCCTGCAGCCCTAGCAGTCACAAAGCTACCTCACGATCCGGTCCCTGACACTAACCATCTCAAGTTTGAGCATTTGAGGGGCCAGAAGGAGGTGGAATTCAGGGCTGGAGCAGAGAGTTAGGAATGAGGCAAATCCAATAAACAGGCAGAGGTGGGAAGCAGAGCCAACAGGCTGCCTGGGCCAGCGGTCTGTGGTGAGTGAGCGAGGCTGCTGTAAGAACAGAGGTGGGAGCACGAGAGGGAAGCCAGCACAGGAACTGCTCCCAGAGCCAGCGTCCTCCAGCTTCAAGCTGTCCACACGTATCATATGAGATAGGAATGGCAAAACCTTACCAAGCACTTCAATACCAGCCTTTTTTTGAGAGGGGTGTGCACTGGAGGGACGACATTGCCCTCCTTCTCACTGACTCAAATACTCTTTTCCTTCCATACCATAACATACCATTCAGTGGCTGATACTGTCAGATTGAGCCGACAGAAATGCCTGCTTTGGGGAGAGCAGGGTGGGTAACACTTAAGCATGCCAGACTGCTCGGGTTCACATCCTAGCTCTACCATGACTAGCTCTGTAACCTCGGGCGAGTTACTCAACCTCTCCATGCCTCTGTTTCCTTTTCTCTGAGATGCAGATAACAAAAGTATGTATCTCGGAAGATTACTATGAGGATGACAGGTTCATAGGTATGAAGTACTGAGAACAGTACCCAGCAAGGTTTGCATTACCCATTAGTTGTTCTTGTTCCCTCATGGTGAGAGCTTTTGTTTCACTCCTGACTACTTTCTGGTTTCTCTTCCGTGCCCTCTTAGTTTCGTATTGCTGCTGTGATAAGTTGCCACGGTCTTGGTAGCTTTAACAACACAAATTTGTTATCTTACAATTTTGGAGGTCAGAAGTCTAAAATGGGTTGGTAGGACTGCATTCCTTCTGGCGGCTCTAGGGAAGAAACCATTTTCTCGCCGTTTCCAGCTTCTAGGCGGCCTGCATTCCTTGGCTCATTACTCCTACCTCCTGCTAGGGACTCTGATCCTCTTGCCTCCGTTTTATAAGGACCCTCTTGATCAGACTGGGCCCATCCAGATAATTTCCTCAACTCAAAATCTTTAATCACATCTCCCTTTTGTCATGTAAAGTAACATATTTATAGGTTCCGAGGATTAAGACTTGGACACCTTTAGGATTGGCATTATTCAGCCTACCACACACGCCTCCCCAAAGTGTAAAACTGCAGACTGGCAAGACGTAGGTAGGCCCAGAACAACAATATTAGCAGCTAACTTTGTGAGCACTCACTATGCAAAGTGCTTTAAGTGAATTATCTTGCTTAGGTCTCACAGCAACCCTGTAAAATTACTATCCTACAGAAAGGTTAATTGCTTGTCTAAGGTTGTGCAGCTAGTAGGTGGTAAAACCTATGTAAACCAGGTAAGTTTGATTCTAGTGCCCTTGTATTTCACCAATAGGGTGCCTTATTCCTACACCTTAAGTCATTATAACTTGGGGAGGCGGGGGGAAGGGTGGCACCATGATCATTAGGAGCCTTGGAGACTGTACCATAAAAGGTAAAATGTTCCCCGGATACAGAGAGACAGGGGTCCTGCAGAGCCCACACTAAAAGATCCACACAGATAGTGGAACACTCAGAACATTTTCTTATACTCAAAGGAGAAACCTTAGAGGTAATTAAGAATTTCTTCAAATGTGGGTGCCTGGGTAGCTCAGTGTCCCACTCTTGATTTCGGCTCAGGTCACCATATCCCCATATCCAGCTCCTCGCTGAGTTGCTTGTTCCTCTCCCTCTGCCCCTCATCCTGCTCATGCTCTCTCTCTCTCAAATTAATAAATAAAATCTTTAAAAAAAAATTCTTCAAATGTGGTCAAGAAGGGACCACCTGCTCCTGCTACCGCTTGGAGGGAAAGTGAAAAATCCATTCCTGACCCCGGACCAGGTCTGCAGTTCTAGCCAACCTCCAAAAGAAGAGAAGAAGTTACAGTGTCCCCTGGAAATACTTCCAACTGAGTCAGATAGACCCAGATCCTCTGAAACCATACCAGGAAGTCTCAGAACCCCTGCAGGCCACCAGAATGGCCCCACCAGGGTTCGGCAGTCAGTATACACCAGGACCAAATCATCCCCTGTCTCCTACCTCATAACCGTTATGAGTGTATAAACCCTATGTGCCACTGATTTCAACAAGGGCCCGGTAGCTTTACCAATGCCACAACCATGGCCTCTTTTTCTATCGGTTCTTACACAGCGAATGGCTCAAAATAAAATGTAATTGGCACAAGGTGGAAAGGGGCGAGCTAAACAACTGCTAAGCATGCCAATTATGGTGGTGTAACCATTCCTAGCATTTCACCCTCAACTGCTAAACAATTCAGCCAGAGCCCTACCTGAAACTTTCTAATGAGCTGAATTGAAGTTATCTGGCTTCACCAAGCCTAAAAAACGTAGCCATTCATTTGTTCTGGGTGATGAGACCAGAGGCCAATGCAGGATAGCACACTGGTCAAGGGAATGGGCTCTGAAGCCAGCCTGCTCTGACTGACTCCTGGCTCTGGCACTTTCCTGCTATGACTTCACACAAGTTGCTTAACCTTTTAGTTCCTCAGTCTTCCCATCTTCAAAATGGACATGATAATGGAGGCCCATACTCCTTTATCCAAAATAAAAAGTTATTTTGGCTTTTATAATAGTAAGACAGTACCATAGGCCATATATTACATAACACTGTTGGTAGGATCCATGGCAAACATGTTCATTCTTTCTGAAATAAAAATGTATGAATAGTTCTCACTAGGTGAGAAAAATAAAGATTATGATAACCTCATGTCAACTCAAACCGAATTTTGTAGCGAAATTTATGAAAACCAGTTTTCAGAGCTTGTTTTGATTTCGGAATTGCAGGTAAAGCACTTGCTACCTCATGTTAGAAAGAAATGAGTTAACAGATGTGGAGTACTTGGAACACTGGCTTGTAGTAAGCACAACCAACAACTGCTACTATTATTTGCATCTAAATAGATTTGCTAGAGGATTATAAACAGGAACATTTTAATTTATGACTGAATTACGTTTCGACATCAGTATCTTGGCAATTAACAGGCATGAACCCTTCAGAACAATATTCCAGGACAGGATTTCAGAAATGATGGAAATGTTCTGCATCTCCATTGTCTGGTAGGGTAGCAACTAGCCACACATAACTATTGAGCACTTGAAATGTGGCTCATTAATTTCATTTAATTCTAACTAATTTAAAGTTAAAGCAAATAACCGTACGTGGCTTGTGGCTACCATACTGCTAGCACGGCTATAGAGGGCTAGGTTCCAATCTGGCCCATGAAAACCTATTTAAGCCATAACACAGATGAATTATAGCTTTAATAAACGTAAGCCTGAGTTCTGCACCCTGAGAGCAGAGAAGACTACATGATGCTGAAAAGAGTTTTCTCTTCCTTTCTAGGCCCCGTGGTTGGCCCATGGCAAAGTACATCTTTGATATCATCTTTTCTCTACTCCCTACTTATCCAACTTCCTTTGTGGGGACCCCACATATCTGAGCCACATGTTTCCCTAAGCCCCATCAATACCTCCCAGCCCTTCTCCCAGAGTACCATGCTCCCCATCACCTGCCTTTCCTCTCCCCAACCGAATTCCCTCTTGTTCAATGCCAAGATCTCGACCTTGATTAAACAAGCTGCTACTGCTTTTTCTAGCTTTTTCCCTACTTTTTCTTCTAAATTCAGAAGCTCAAAATTGTTGTGTTCCCTGAGAGCCTCCCTCTCCCCCATCCACCCCCAGCAGAGGTAGGCCCAGGCAGAGAGAGACGGAGTCTGGACTGAAGCAGCTGTTGTCCCACATAGGCTGCTTGCCAGCCAGGTGTGTGGAAGGCAGGGACTGCCAATGCACGCGCACACACGTACAGAGCAGCCTCACTCTCTGCTAATATTTCCTTTTGCACAAGTATGGGAAACATTCCCTGCTCTCTGCTTTAAAAATATCATGCACAATTCTTTTCAATTACCCTTTATTCATTTGGAAATGTATAAGTAACAAGTTGCACATCAAATTCATTTTTTAAAGTATACAATGAAAGCCCAGAAGGGACTGTGACAAACAACAGTTGCAAATAGAAAAAGAAAACCAAGCACCTTCACTGGAATCTAGCTTCACCACAACGCACTTGAGCATGGAATTTTTAATGACACAGGTCAACCTTGGAGCACATCCAAGGAGCTTATGTTACTAGAAGGACTGGAAGAACGTCCCTCAGCTCACTCTCACCTCTTACTTGGTCTCAAAGCATGGACCAAAGATAATTATTATGCATGGCTCCTGGGTATAAAGAAAATTTCCTCTATGCCCGTATGTGGAGGACAATGTGAATGGTAAATATTATGTTTTTCAATAAATACTTTCAATTATATGACTTCCTCCAAAGTAAAGATTTGTGTTAAAGAACCAAAGTCTTAGTCTTAACATTTAATAGCAGCCCATAGTTATTTCAGAGGGCCTTATAGCTGTAAGAACTGTGCTAAGAAAACCACAGTTTATGCCTTCAGTAGGGAAAATGAGACGTTCACAGAAATAACTTTCAAAGGAGAATGGAGAAAGGTCGGGAAAATAAAATGCTGCAGGAATCCCAGCAGGGGAAGGTTGCCTCTTTGGGGCTGGGTTTATCAGAGAGGGCCTCAGAGAAGCAACAAAATTCAGCTTGAAGGATGGTTAGGATTTAGAGTGGTGAAATGGGCAAGAAGGGCATTCAGGAAGAGGTAAGGGGAAAGGATGTTCTAGATGGCAGCATCCTCAAGCATTCTTTAGAAAGTATCTGTGAAGACATGGCTGCATACAGACAGCATCCAGAGATAGTTCAACTCCCCATCTCCCTCAGTGACGCACTGTACTGGTATCCATGGGGTCACCTGCATCCACCTCCCAAGACAGGCTTCTCAAAAATTCTCCCTGGTGGGTCCAGCATTCTTGGCCTCCTCTGTGCCCATTCTGCGGTCAGTGGCCCCACCCAATGCCACCAGGAGTTCCGACAAGAAACACAAGGAAAGGCACCTAATCTTGCAGGGAGCTAAATGACCCACAGGCAAATTCTGCAAAATGCAACTACAATTATGGACAGTGTGCAAATAAAACTTTTCAGTGAAGTGAACGCGCCATAACATCTCTTCAGGAAGCTCACTACTGAAAATGACGCTGATAAATCTTCAAATGTAGACTCTTTCTTACACGGAACAATTAGTTGAGTCGGTTGAACCAACTGCCTCATGGCTTAAATTCTAGGCACGGGGGTGGCGGAGGGAGAACCCCATACATGTATACTGTGCACTTAATATTAGCCACAACGGAGGGCTTCTGGCTCTCGTTATTCATTACCATAGCACCAGAGAACATTTAAAAAGACGTGGTCATGCTTCTAGTCACTAAAGTGAGCCCAGGTCCAATATGGTATTTTCTAGGACTTGATGTAGACCGATCTCTCCAGGAACAATCTCGTGGGCACCTTCCTTGAAATACAGTTGCTAGGTGCCGCCTCAAAAAGAGCTTCTGTTTTCCCTCTCTGTACTGGCCGCCTCCACAAGTACACAGAAAATGCGGCGGAGTCTGAGGCAAACGCGTGCGGGAGCGAGACACGCACTCGGGGTGCCCTGGAACCGGAGCGGCTGCCGGCCCGTGCGCCCTCCCTGCCCGGCCTCGGTTCCCCCGGGTGGGGGCGGGGTCCCGCGCCAGGTACGGACCGAGGCGGCTGCCCCCCCGGACCCGCGGGAGTCTCACAGAAAGAGCCCACCTCTCCCCTGCGCCCACCTCAGGAACCGAGCCACACAGTCGCCTCCTCACCTCTCCTCTTCGGGCCAGTCGCGCTGGACTCCCCAAGTGCAGCGTCCCTCTGGGACGCGCCTGTCGCTAGCGGCGTCGGGTGTCCCCGCTACCGTGTGTCAGCGGCGGAGCGGGTGCCAGCAGCGCGCCACAGCCAGGCAAGTGCCCCGGAGGCAGAGCCCGGGGCGCGCCGCCCGCTCGCCCGGGAGCCCGCCGGGGTTCCCCGCCCCCGCCCGCCGCGCTAGCGTGTGCGCCCCCGCGGGCGCCGCTCCTTCACTCCGCGCCCCTGGCCTCTGCGCGCTGCCGGGACGGGACGGCGGCGCGGGCGGCAGCGGGGCCCCCGCCCTGGGCCGGCCTTTCCCAGAACTCGCCCGCCCCGGGTGAGAGGCCGCGAGCGCCGCCGCGGGCCCCCGGGCGGCCGGGGGAGCGGCCTGAGGCGGGCCCGCCCCCGGCTCGGGCCGCGCGGAGCAGGCGGGGGCGAGGGGCGGACCCGGCCGCCACCCCCGCCAGGGCGGCCAGCCGCGCGACCCCCGCTCGGCCTCGGGCTCCGCCGACCCGCAGCGGCCCGGGCCCAGGCGGGAGCGGGCGACAGCGCTGCCGGGCCACCCGGCTCCGGGGAGGCGGGAACTCTGGGCACCTCAGGCCGCGGGAATTTTTGCCAACACCTTCTCCCCGGGGACGGGTCCTCCTTGACGCTTAGGGAAACTGAGGCTCGTGGCGGATGGGTCACTTGACCAAGGTTACTCTGGTAAATGCAGCACCAAGTCTCGATCCCATTCGGCCAGTCATTAATTTAACAAATTTTACTGAGCGCCATATCATGCCTGGCGCTGTGCCAAGCTCTGGAAGTACTTTTGCTGCTAATAGTGGCCATTCAGGTCCGTGGACTCCAAATCCAGTGCTCTCTCATTGCTGAAGCAAACATGGGGATGTTCAACCACCGCCAGAAACTACAAGCTCTGCACAGAGCCTTCTCTAGGCGCTGGGTGGCTTGTATACCCCGTTGACAGGAGAGCCAGGGACCTGGAGAAAGGTCAAACTATCATTCCTCCTCCTTTCCCCTAAACCTATTCCTCTTTACCTATTTTGGTGGACAAATGACCTTTCCATAGGTCTGACACCTCCTCGTACATTCAAACAACACCATTTCCTGTGGCCCATACCCCTCCCATCTGTCCTCTTCTTGGACCCAATCATCCCTCACAGCACAGCCATATTATTTGCCCAACTTAAATCTGTGCAGAAACCTTCACAGGCTCCCTACGGCCTTCCAAACTAACTCCCCGTGACTGTAGGAACCTGCCTCATCCTGGTTAATATGGACCACCCAGCATAATGTCTCTCCCACTCCAACTCAGCACCTGTGTTTAGGCTGAGCCTCTACCTAAAACATCACCATTTCCGCCCACGCACTTTCCTCCTGCCTCAGGTTTGACCCTTTCTCTCAGGTCGCTCTTAAAAGCGACCTCCCCTCCTTTGGGCCTCCAGGGCACAGGAGAGGTTGGAGCAAGAATGCACAAGAGGACACCAAAGAATTTTTGCCTATAAGAAAAATCTGCCAGCCTGGTCCTTAACTGTTTTGCTGTTTTCTCACCACTAGGATTTTAATGAAAATCAACACTACTGCCTCCCTTGAGAGCTGGTTTTGGAAAGGTCTCTGCAGAGGACACTGAGGAAATTTTGTTCATTAAGAGCAGGACAGGTGAGTGGAGGAGCCAGGAAGAAGGAACCATCGCTGACAGTAAACAAGGTACACTGTTTATTTAATATATTGTTTTCCATAATGGTTTTAGAAATCATTTAATGAATCTAGTAATGTCGAACATCATCAGTCACCAGGAGCCCCCAAACACTTGTGCTTTGTTGTTGTTGTTGTTGTTGTTGTTGTTGTTGTTTAAATTCACATGGGAATTAGATTGCTACAAACTGGTGGATGCACAAGCAGTTAACATTGAATCCTCCAAATGAGTCATTGCACTGTTAGTAACCAAGGCAAATCTAAGTCTATTGGATAGAGAAAGTTACCTGAGTGTGATAATCAGCATCATCCCTTGCCTGGGAAAGAGCACCTTCCCCAAATCTCTGCAAAGAGAGCGGCTCCAAATCAATGTCCTTTGCTCGCCCCCTCGTTCCCTCTCTAAATGAGACTGGAGGGAGCCGTGTCCCTGAGGCTGCCTCACCGCATTGGAATGTCTGAGCTAACAGTGCTTCCAGAGGGTTCATTGCTCCTCTGAACAGCACTGCCCAGACTTTCTGGAGATTTTAATTCACTTCCCAACCTCGCCAACAGTTGCACACAAGGTGCCTTTTTTACACCCTGCTCTCTGTTCAGTGAAACATGCAGACCATCTCAGGGGAACAATGGCTCCATTCAAGACTTTTTCAAAAGTACAGCATATAACCTCCATGCTGTGGGTTGCTGCCAGCCATTATCTGGAGGAAGAAAGACTGTCAGATAAAGTGGGGGAATTGGGGGAGCACTGAATAATTTCCATGGAAAATTCAGCTTCAGTAAATTAAGTTACGCATCTTTGTATACGAGATGATTCTGCATAGTCAAAAGCAACAAAAACAAAAGCCCCAAGAAATAATGCTGTGGAAACTTTATTTAAATATAGAGTGTCTGTGTTTGATATTTCAGAAGAAAGCATACATCTTTTTTGAACTTGTTACATAATGGTCTGCATTCGATAGAAATTGATTTAAATAAGTTATAAATGTTGGGACTAGGGAATTTAAGTTGTAAAACCATTTTAAGAAATGGAATCATCTCCCTATTTTCTTCCTCTCCCATACTGTAATTTTTCAGGTTGGGGGGGTGGTCTCTGACTTCATGGTTGTTGCTGCCAACGGGAGGCCCCACACTCCCTACTGCACATATTACAGAAAAAAGATTGGCCCTTTGCCACACTCAACAAGACGGCCATCAGTTAACCCATTTATAAACAAGCCCTGAAGTCTGCACAGGCATCACTGACAAATGTATTGATCTTTGCTAAACAGTAGCTAATTGCCAGGCAGAGGTATTTGCCAACAGACATCTTGGTAGCCTTGAAAACCAAGAACGGAAAGAACAAGCCAGCCCTTACTTTAAGAATCACCATCTTCTCCCCTTTGAAGTCACTGCATCTGATTGTGCTGGGTTTACCAGCTGTCTGAAAATAGGCTCGTGCGTTCAGATAGTGGGAGAGAGCCATAAACAAGCTTTTTAGAGTTATTTCATATGTGATGGTGAAGTATTAAGGGAGTTTGAGGTTGGTGAAAAACAATCCATTTGTTAAAGTAGTAAGTAACTCTACTTCTCTGAGATGCTTAGGAGTGATGGTGGAGGAGATCTGGTGGGAACAGTGGGCCAAGCAGGGAGAGACAATTCTAAACGTTATCTGTCAGCATAGCCGGTATTAGGGGCACAGACTCTGGTGTGGGACCACTTGAGTTGAAATCCCCAATCTACCCCCTTGGTGTGAGCCCTCAGGCAAGTTACCTACCTGTCTGTGCCTCATTTTCCTCCCTGTAAACTATACCTACTCCCAAGGGCTATTGTGAGGATTGAAATGAATTAATCTATGTGGAACATAGAAGGAGGGGTTCCAGCTGATGGTCCCAGCTAGGGTCCCAGCTGACAACCAGCATTAACCCTGGACATGTGAGTAAATGTGCCTTCAAGAGGATTCTGGGGCCCTAGCCTTCAAGCAAGCTACCCTAGCTCCGGCAAGTAGAGCAGACAAAAGCTATCCTTGACAATCCCTGCTCAAATTGTAGGTTTGTGAGCAAAATAAATGTTTTCAGTCTTTTAAGCCACAAGTTTTGGGATAATTTGCTATATAGCTTTAGCAACTGGAAAATAGGTGTGGGTGATAGGAGGTAGTTAGAGATTTTAGAAGCTTATGAAAGATTTCTACTGCTTGCTTCTATGTTCACAATGAAATGGCAAACACTGTCCTCAGGTGAGAGTAAAAATATGGTAGGAGGTGCAAAAAGTTTGAGAGAGAAGGTATGAAATACTCCTTTAGGAAAGAGGGAGAGCGAATGTAATAATGAATTATAATGCCAGGCATTAAGTGTTCAATTGTGGTCGTAAATATAAAGTGAGCTCAGTCATTGTGATGGTACATTTTTCTCCAGAGGGTTAGCCACATGGATACATGGAAGAAAAAAATATACCTCCTGTAAAAGAAAAGGTAAAATTATGACCACCTGCAGAAAAAATGTGATTATGTTTCTAGATAATACAAGACAAAAGTACAAAATACTTAAAATTAATGAAAACTTACTAGAGTCACTGGATATAAGTGAAATATTCAAAACCCAGCAGCTTTTCTATATAACACTAATATCTACTTAGAGATATATTGGGGTGATCTCATTCATAACAGCAACAAAAGCATTAAAATATGGAAATTAAGGATAATCATGATGATATACATACATGTATATACATGTGTATGCACACATACACGTGTCTAATCATTTTGAAGAAATTAGATTTGAGTAAATAAAGAGAGGCATCCTGTTCATTTATGGGGAGACTTAAAGATTGAAAAATGTCGATTTTTAGTAAGTTAATATTTGACATTTAACAAAAGCCCTCTAGAACTTTTTTTTAAAAAACTTGCCAGAAAATGCTGATCCTGCTGAAACCAAGGTGATCATCAAATTGTGTTTCATTATAATACTCTCCCTCTTTTTACTTGTGTTTACAATTTTCCATATTGAGAAGTTTTAAAAAACTTGACTGAAAATTTCAACAAATCGTTAAAAAAAATAAATGATTGGCTAAAAGAATGTTGTAAAAGAAAGACATTAGGAGGGGAGCAAAGGTGACATTTCAGCGTCAGTAGTGACTGTCCAGGGGCAGAGGTCATGTGGTAGCAGTGAGCATCCAGTGGAGAAACACCAGCAGCTGGTCCTCAGCTGACCGTTCCTGTCATATGAGCATGGTTGTGTCTTCCCTTTCTTGGTTCCAGCCACTTTCTGAGCCTGATGCTCCAGGCTTCCCAGTGATTCTGATATAATATATTTTTTTTCTACTTAAGCTATCAAGAATTGGTTTCCGTGGGGCGCCTGGGTGGCGCAGTCGTTAAGCGTCTGCCTTCGGCTCAGGGCGTGATCCTGGCATTATGGGATCGAGCCCCACATCAGGCTCCTTCGCTATGAGCCTGCTTCTTCCTCTCCCACTCCCCCTCCTTGTGTTCCCTTTCTCGCTGGCTGTCTCTCTCTGTCAAAGAAATAAAATCTTAAAAAAAAAAAAAAGAAAAGAATTGGTTTATGTTTTTTGCAACCAAGAAATCTGACTTGAACAGTTTAGGAAAGAAAAAACATACTTATAATAATTCATAGGCTAAAGGAAAAAAATCATAACAGAAATTCTCAAATGTTTAGAACTGAATGACAGTTATTAAAAAATAACAAACTACATACCCAAACTTGTTGGCTATACCTAAAGCAGTACTGAAGGGAAGTTTATAACTTTTAAACGCATTTATTCGAGGGGAGTCTGGGTGGCTGAGTCAGTTGATTTCAGCTCGGGTCATGAACTCAGGGTCCTGGGATTGAGCCCTGCATCAGGCTCTACACTCAACAGGGAGTCTGCTTGAGAATTATCTCTCTCTCTCTCTATCCCTCTGCCCCTCCCCCTCCTTCTCTCTCTCTAAAACAAATAAATCTCTTAAAAAGCATTTATTAAAAAAGAGGAAAGGTGTATATTAAACTCTGTAAGCGTTCAACACAGGAAACTAGTCAGAAAACAACAGACTAAAGCCTAAAAGAGAAATAATACATTATTTAAATAGAAAACCAAAAAAAAGTTGGATTTTTTAAAACACTAATAAGCTGGGTAAGCTTTTAGCAAGAATAATAAAGATAAAAGAAAAAATACATAAATATATGGTGTGAGAATAGTTGTAAAATTTATATTTATTGAAGGGTGATGTAGTGTCAGATGAAGTATTTGACATGATTCATTTAATCCTCACAATAGGCTCATGAAATAAACCCTATTAAAATTCCTATTTACACGATAGGAAACTGAGGTACAGAGGAGTTAAGTAATTTGCTGAGGTTTCATGGCCAGTTGTAAAAAGACTGTAGGCAGTTTGGCTCTAAAGAAGTTGGACATAACTAGGATTATAGTAAAGAGTAAAAGATCACAAGACAACTCTATGAAAAAATCTCATGCCATTAATTTTAAAAAGAAATTAAACGGACAATTTTTAATGTGTTAGGTTCTTGTGAGTTTTTTTTTTTAAAGATTGATTGATTTGAAAGAGAGAGAGAGCGTGAGTACATGCACGTGTTGGAGGGGCAGAGGGAGAGGGGAGAGAGAATCCCAAGCAGATTCCACACTGAGTGTGAAGCCTGATGCAGGGTTCAATCCTTGGACCCTGAGGTCAGGACCAAGAGGAATGCTTAATCAACTACACCACCCAGGTACCCTGGTTCTTCTTAGTTTTCAAAACAAATTTATTTACTTAAAAGCTATCCACAAGCAGTGTGATTCCTCTGACGTTGTTGTTTTTCAAGGTTGTTTTAGCTATTCTGGGTCCCTTGCATTTCCATATGAATTTTAAGATTGGCTTGCCAATTTCTGCAAAAAAGACAGCTGGGATTTTGGTAAGGATTAACTCTGTAGATCACTTTGAATCAGTTCATATCTGTAGATTAAGGAACATGGACACGAATTCAAAAGGTGCAAAAAGTAAGTTTCTCTCCATCTCCCTGACCCACACACAACTTAGGTATCCTCCCAGAGCTGTTCTATGCAGATTCAAACATTTATTTGTACCTTCCTTTTAAAAGTATATCAGTAACCCACTATATTTTATGCACCTTGATGTTTTCACCTAACAGAGTGCCTTAGAGATTTTCCCATAATAGTACAGAGTGCTGTTTCCTTTATTAACAGTTGCAACCCAGTATGTAGCTGTCCCATTATTTACATATCCAGTACTCTGTTGATGGACATCTAAGTTGCTTCTATCCTTTTGCAATTACAAAAAGGGCTGCTGCAACGAATAGCCTTGTATGCACATCATTTTACTCACCCATGAGTAGTATTTCTACAGGAGAAATTGCTATAAGTTGAACTGCTAGGTTTCAAAAGGTTTCAAAAGTTTTAAATTTAAAAGCTGCTGCAGGATTCACCAGGTTAGGGGTTGTAACAATTTGTATTTCCACTGGCAATGTATGTGAGTGCTTGTTTTCTCACCTTCTCCAATAAAGTGCTTTTCAAACTTCTTGAGGCTCTTCCAACATGGAATTATAGGATTTCCCTTCAGGGTGTGTCATTTTCTTTGGCATCTTGCCTCCTTTGTGGGATGTTTGCAGCCTTGGGTATCTTCTTTAGGGACCTTCCCACACCTGCTTAGCATTCTCTGCTTTCGGCATCCTTTCTTTGTGTATTTAAGAGATGTCTGAGGCCAATCTTAATTTATTTCTTTTTTTAGATTATGTGATCACTTTCCTCAGTGCCTTAAGGACTGTTTTGTTTTCTTTAGCGTCTGACATAGAAGAGCCAGGGTGACTCTGTGCTAGTGGATAAAGGAAGGAGGCATACCTTCCCAAATATAAGAACTTTATAACTTTTAGACAAGAACATAGGATGAAGGTCTGCAGTCCCAGATTAGAAAAGGAGTTTTTTGATGAAGTTTTTTAAAAAGCTAAATAATAAGAGAAAATTGGTAAATTCGGCTTTTACTATATAACCTGTACAACCATAGGCGTTGTTAACAAAGTTAAAACAAAATCCAAAGATTAGAAGAGGAAAATTGCAACATAAAGACTGTTTTGAAATCAGTAGGAAAAATAGAAAATGGGCAAATGATACGAACAGGTAATTGATGGGGAAAAAAATAAACAGAAAGGACAATAAGCATATGAAAGCATGCTAAACCTCATTTATAATCTCTGAAAAACTAAAATATTTTAAAGTGAGATAGCTTTTACACCAGCTTCTTGGCAACAATAAATACAGTCTAGCAAGAAAAAAATGTTAGAATTACGGGACGTGGTAATTTATATACTGTTGCTGGGGCAGTAAATTGGTACAAACACTTTGAAAAGAAGTTAGGCAGTATCTGGTGATGTTGAAGATATCCTTATACTACAAATCTAGTTTCACATTTAGGTATATACACAGATTCATCAGTTGTAGCAAATGTACCACTGGGGCAGGATGTTGATAATGGGAGAGGCGATGCCTGTGTCCCCACAGACAAGAGGTATATGGGAACTCTGTACTATCTGTTCAATTTTGCTATGACCCTAAAATTGCTCTAAAAATTAAAGTTTATTAATTAAAAAGATATCTAAAACAAATATGTTTCCCCTATGTATCCACCTCTCAGAATGAACAAATATAATTGTTCATTCTGAGAGGTGGATACATAGTTTTTATTACTTTCTGCACATTTCTGTGTTTGAAAATATTCTCAGTTCTACAAAAAGAAAAATATATAATATGATCACAAGACTAAACTGAGCAAAATAATAGAAAACATGGATTTGAAAATAAACCAAATACACACATGCATATATATAATATATATGGGTTAAAAAATGACAAAATAAATGACACATCAATGGGAAAGGGATGGATTATTAAACAATTGGAAATATTAGGAAAATTGACTATTTAACAAAATATCAAGTAAGAATCTCACCTCACTCACACACATCAAATAAAGTTCAGAAGAATAAATAACTAAATGTTAAAATGAAACCAATAACATAAAAAAGTAAAATGAAGTGGAGGTGAATATTTCATTTGTCTAATTGTGAGAAGGTGCTTACTAAGTCTTAAAAGCAATGGAAGGAATTTGAACGAATGTTTAAAAACAAAAATATTTAAAACTGCATGTTAAGGTATCAAAAACACAAAATTAAAAACACAAAAACCAAACTGCATAGTAAGCATGAATGATTTTTATGGTCTTAAAATAAGAGAAAAACTGAAGCCAAGAAATTAAATCTAAAGGTATCCCCAGTTAGCCTTCTCCTGACTCCTCACCCAATTCATGCCACTGCACCATTTTCCCTAATCACCAGACTTAAAATTCTCAGGAATGTTTAGCTGCTCAGAATTTTTCTCTGCAACTCCATCAATATATTGACAAACATATTTTCAACTGTCACTAAGTATGCACTATGTATCAAGCACTCTGTCAGGTGCTTTTCCATACTTTATTTCCCCACTCTACAGCACCGGCATTTTCTCCTTTTCATAGATGAGGAATCTAAAGTTCAGAAATATGAAGCAATTTTTCTTAGTTTAACTGTGGGCTGCAACTCATTAATGGGTCATGAGATCAATTTAGTGGCCATGGCTAGCAGCTTTAAAAAAATGAAATAAAATAGAAGAGAAAATATCAAAATACATCATGTATGCTAAGAGTAAGAACTGTTTCATTAACCTTTGATTCAGGACTGTGTGAGAGAGAGAGAGAGAGAGAGAGTCAGTCCTGGAACACAATGTAAACATTTTTTTATACTGTGTGTCACATTCAGGAAAGTTTGAATGCCACTGTCTTACTTAGTATGAGGAGCGCCAGTATTCATATCCAGGGCGTGGGTCTCTTATGCCTGTAGCCTGGCTATGTTACTGCTTACTATTCAACCTGACATTTGAGGCTCTCCATTACCTTCCCCTTCCTGTCTTTTCAGCCTTATTCTCCACTTCTTTCACCCAGCCACGGGCTACCATTTTCCCACATTTTCTCAAGATGTTCTATGGTTAAGCCTTGAATCAAATGGTTTCTGCCATTGGTAACCTGTCACATTTACTGGGTGAAAAACCTCCAGAGAATCATCCTCTCATCTTTTACATGAGCCATATACAACCACACATTTCTGTTTTGATTTTAGAGAAGGAGGATGCATTCTTATAAATAAGATTTATAAAATGCATGCCTTTATATTGGATTATACTTTGGTGGAAAGTTAGGTACCCTTCAACACTTTCAGGTCACTAAGCTATTGAGTAAATCTGTGATAAAGGACCAAGAGTGGCACCAGTAGTAGCAAACATTTACTTACTACGAGGCGGGCTCTGAGCTAAGCTCTTTGTAGGCATGACCTCATTCATGTAGGCATGAATCATTGGCCCCATTTTATAGATGAGAAGTCTGCAAGTTAAATTTGCCCAAGTTTGCATAGCTAGTAAGTGGAAGATCTACTTTTCAAAGCCAGTCTGTGTTTTTCCAGAACCTGTTTGGTTAACCCATATTATTATACTGCCTTTAGGCCAATGTCTCTGAAAAACACTCTCTGATTGCTTAGTTTTCAAGCTCATGAAATGGGTGGGGAAACTTGAGGGCTGGGGGGCTGTTCACATGGTGAGTACCTGAGGAAAAGCTACTTCAGAGGGTTGAAGTGAACTTGGAAGGGGGGTTATCTGATCTGATGTGAGGCAGCAGCACAGCTGGGATGGAGAACAAGAATTATTGTTGGAACAGCCAGGGTCAGTGATATGAAAGTGATCCTGATCATTGAATCTAAAATTAAAGACAAGAATCAAAATGGAACAGCAAGCAGTTGGGAGAAGGTAGTTCAGAACTAAGGCAACAAACAACAGACTCAGGTACGGGAAGCTTCTTGCTTATACTTGGGGACAAGGGACTTGAAGGTCGTCAGAAGTCATGGGGCACTGTCTCCCCTGTGCCTCACTGGGGGAGCAGCAGCTTGGTTTCTACCAAGCAGACAGGCAGGTGACAGTGTGCAGGAACATTCCTCTGAAGAAGGAATGCTGCCGTTGTCATTGCTGTGGGAACCCAACATGGGAGGCAGATGACCTTTCCAATCACCCATCCTCTAACCATGAATACTTGGAATAGACCATTGCCCAAGTGAAACCAGTTGCTGTGTATTTGTAACTTCACTTGCCCAGTGAACTCAGAACACCATGGAGGGCTGAGCATTGACAAATAATGAATAATAATAATACATATTTACTGTGTGTCTCCTATGTGAAGGTTTTTTAACACATTCTCTTCTTTTGCCCTGGAAAGAACAAACAAGTTCAACTTCAAACTTACAGGGGACACACACTTCAGGTCCCACCGAGGTCCTCTCTTTGAGCTATGTCAAAGCTTCATAGATGGAGAGGCATTTCTCAAGATACCTTCCCATACATGGGAGGTAATTGTTCCACAGGTAATCAGTAGTGAGTTTTTAAAGCGTGTTTTAATTTTACCACGTCATCTTATTTTAGTTTCTACATAGCTGTTTTTTTTTAACAGCCTAAGATATTTTCCTATTTGTTTATTGTCTGACTCCACTCATTATCATTTCCCAGCTCCTTTGATACAGGCTGGCACTAAATGGCATCTCCGTGGATACTGGTTGAAAGGACGAGTGTGTAAATGAATGAAAACCAGAAGTGAGATCTATAATTTAAAGATACTGTGCATAAAGATATGCTTCCAATTAAACAAAATAATTTCAAAAAGAGTCATTGTAGGATACTTTTAAATAGTCCCACTAATACCTAAAAACATGACTTAAGTAAAAAAAAATGACTTATTTCACAAAGTGCTGGTGTATGCTTTCTTTTCCATGGAATACAGCTGCTGTATAAACTACAGCACCCTTGAATATACTATCCAGAATATAAATCCCTCACTGTATGATCCAATCAATGGGTAAAGTAAAATAAGCACCACCTTTGTGACTGAAGTGGCCAGAAACATGCACCAGTAAGGGCAACAGTGAGAACTACCTGAAATAGACATCTGACAGTGTTCTCGGGCACAACTTACAGGAGAGATTTGGGAGCATACTGTGTGTTATCAGGAAGTATCATCGCAGAGGTAAAATGGAAGTATCAATACCTCATTGAGTGATCGAAGACTGTATTCATTTCCTATTGCCGATGTAACAAATTACCACCGATTTAGTGGCTTAAAACAACACAGGTTTATTATGTTACAGTTTTAGAGATTGGAAATCCAAGTTCAGTCTCATTGAGCTACAGCCAAAGTATCAGCAGAGCTGATCCCTTCAAGAGGCTCTAGGGGAGGATGTTTCTTGCCCTTTCCAGCTTCCAAGAGTTGCCTGTATTCCTTGGCTCATGGCCTCCATCTTTGCTTCTGCTGTGGCATGTCCTTCTCTGATGTCCAGTCTCCCTCTTCTAAGGATCCTTGTGATGATCTTCGATCACCCCCGATAATCCAGGATAATCCTCTCATCCCAAGATCTTTTTTTTTTTTTTAAGATTTTTATTTATTTATTTGAGAAAGAGAGAGAACTCAAGCAGGGGGAGTGGGAGAGGGAGAAGCAGACTCCTCACTGAGCAGGGAGCCCGATGCGGGGCTTGATCCCAGGACCCTGGGAACGTGACCTGAGCCAAAGGCAGCCGTTTAACCGACTGAGCACCCAGATGCCCCCCATCTCAACATTCTTAACTTAATCACATCCACAGAATCCTTGTTGCCATATAAGATAACATATTTACAGGTTCTGGGGGTTTGGATGCAGATGTTTTTGGGGGCCCATTATTCAGGCAGATCTTAACCAGAGAAAATTAGTCTCAGGGCTTCACCTTGTAAAATACCAAGTTCTTTTCCAATATGATCTCGTGGTAGCTGTCCTGACTTATCTTTGTTCTCCCCTTAGCTATGATATTATCATATAATAACACAATATGCCAGGGACTGTTTTATGTACATCATTCATTTTAACTCATTTAGTGTAGGTACAGGAAGACTAAGTAAATTAAGTAGCAGAATCAGGATTTGAACCAACGCAATTGCTCCCTAGAGTTAGTGATTATGCTGTCTTGATCTTCAATGACCCACCATCCTCCTGAGCACCCTGGTGCTGAATGTGGCATCTCACTTGAGCCATTTGACATCTCATGACATCTTTCTCAGGCTCCCACAAGGATACATCAACATGGCCTCTGCTTTGGGCCACGTGCATCCTCAGGCAGGCCAGGAGCCTCCGTTAGCCCCTGAGCAGTTTCGGGTCAACAACCAAATGAAATCTCTGACTCCTCAAAGCTAAGGACCAACTCTTGATGATGGTAACTCCAGAGGGGATCAGTCTTTGAGATCCAACCAGATACATTCCTGCAGCCTTTACTACAGTATTTTAAAGTATTACTTTTAGAATTGGGAATGTGACTCATGCTTCTATTTTTTATTGAGTACATGGAAGCAACAGTTAATGCAATTTGGTCTGAGCTCTGAGCATAATTCCACTGTTGGAGGAGCAGTCATGCTCAGATTTATTAGAGACTGGAGGCTCTGCCATAGTTCATTAAAGTTTTTCATTTTTCAGCTATATTAAGCTACATGCATTCTGGTAAGTCAGACAACACAGAGTTGTTGCTTGGATTAGAAATTTTCCTTCACCCAGGAATTCCTAATCTGAGACCATGGACACTTGAAGTAGTCTGTGGATGCCCCTGTTGGTCACAGATGGGTTTCTGAGGGTCAAGAGCCACCAGGAAACCGGTAATGAAACTCAGTTATGTGCTGCAAAGATGTCAGGCATTCCTTTCTCACAATCTCTGGTGGCTGGAGCCACCATTGTCTTTCACCTGCACATCTGTCAGCAGCCTCCTCTCTGGTCTGCTTCTGCTCTTGCCTCCTACCATCTATTTTCCTTACCACAGCCATAATAATTCTTCTTTCAAAGTGTGAGTCAGTCCCAATCACATCACTCTTCTACTTGCAACTTTCCAGTGTCTCCCATCTCACTCAGAAGTCTTTCCTCAGCCCACAAGGCTCTACATGACCTGGTCTCCTGACATCTCTCTCACCTCTTCCCTTCCATTCTCCTTCTTCATCATACTTAGCTTCTGGCTGTTTTGAACATGCTGAGCATTATTCTACTTCAGGGAAGGCGAGCAGGGGCTAAATAAGGAGATATAGACTCATGGCTAAGATGCTGCCTAGACTTAGACAACCGTGGCCCAAATTCTGCTCTCCTCTTAGTTCCTCTACCTGCAACTCGGCTTCGTTATCTATAAAATGCAGATAATAATAGTATTCACTTCCTAACATGGCAATGAGAATTAAATGAGCTGGTAATTAAATGTCAGGAAGAGAGCCTGGTATGTAGGAGGTACTTGATAAACATTAGCATTATTCATTGAATGAGCCAGTGCATATGCATGGCATAATTCTGGACAGTTCTCCCCAACACCTACTTCAGAATATTAGAATCCAGTTAGTTAATTCAACACTCTTGTCACCAAAGCCTTGTGTTTGTAGACTGTAAGTATCGTGAGGGAGTCAGATGGCCAGGACTTCTCAGTGATATGACCTGGCTTAAGTGAGTGTTTCGCTAGCATCAAATCACTTTGATTGATTAGTCAAGCTGGGACCTTCCTTCAACCCTGGCCCCTACTGTAGCTTCTGCAACTGCTTTCTCAGGGACAAAGAAGGCTTCACCCTCTATCTTCCCTCCCCTGCTGACCACTTGGTTATCAGGAAAATATGAAATCTGCAGGGCAAGAAGATTGAAGGGGAAGTTCAAAGTATAGCTACTGTTGTTAATCTACCTGTGGGTGTGGGTATGTAGAGGCCAGGATAAGTGAGTCTGTGAATTCCTAAAAATGAGAGGCCAAATGTCATGCAGGTGAATTTCTCTGCAAAAGTTTTCCAGCTTTTTTCGGATTCTCAAAATGATCCAGACCCAATAGCGTTTCAGAACTGTTGGATTAATATCCCAGAACCTCAGGTTCTCACCTTTAAAATGGGATAATAATCAGAGAGTGGGAGAATGAAATTAGATTGCGTATGTAGACCCCTAGTACACTTCCTAGCAAGTGGTAAGTTCTTGACTAATTAATATGGCCAAGAGTTAAGCTTAGGCCTCAAAACATCAACATAACTCTGTCTGAAAATATCTGAAAAATAGGCAGTCTAAAGTTTACCTCAAAGATATAAATAAATAAAATAAATAAGTAAAACACAAAATATGCACAAGTTTATCCATCATAAAATTATCTGTAATTCTCAAATTTAAAATATTGAAAAAATCATGGAACTTTACATCAAGAACTAGGGATGTACTGTATGGTGACTAACATAATAAAAAATTATTATGAAAAAATAAATAAATAATAAAAAATAAAATAAAATATTGAAAAAATCTAAGTCCTATTTAGGAGGCTGGTTGAATAAATTATGGCACATTCATATAATAGAGTACCATGTGGACATAATATTGTTAAATATTTCTATTAACAAGTGTCAAGTGATTTCTGGGATGTATTAAGTTAAAAAAAACAAGGTATTTTTCAAAAAATTGTGCTGAAACAATTGGATATCCATATGCAAATAAAAGAACCTCAATTCATACCTTATACCATATAAAAAATGAACTCAATATGGATCACAGATCTAAATTCAAAACCTAAAATATAAAACTTACTGGAGAAAATGTTTGTGACTTTGGATTAGGCAAAGATTTTTTTTAGACACAGCACTTAACACTTGATCCATATAAGAAAAAACTGATAACTAGACTTCAATGAAATTAAGAAATTCTGCTCTTCAAAAGACACTGTGAGGGAATGAAAAGAAAAGCTGTTAAGGAGGGCACGTACCACATGGTGCACTGGGTGTCATACGCAAACAATGAATCATGGAACTTTACATCAAAAACTAGGGATGTACTGTATGGTGACTAACATAACATAATAAAAAATTATTATTAAAAAAAAGAAAAGCTGAAGACTGGGAGAAAATTTGGATATTATATATCTGATAAAGGATTTGAATCCAGAATATATAAAGAACTCTGAAAACACTATAATGAGAGAACAAAGAACCCAATTTTAAAAATGGGTAAAAGATTTGTATGGAGACTTCTCCAAAGGAGATATATGAGTGGCAAATTATTGCATGAATATCATTAGTTATGTTAGTTAATTAAAGTTGCAATGAAATACCAATACTTATCTAATAGAAATGGCTAAAGTTAAAAAGATTGATAATACAAGTGTTGTAGTTTATTGGTAAATATATGAAACAGTTGAAATTCGTACATTACTGGTAAGAATGAAAAATGGTATATAAACTCTGGCAGTTTCTTTTTTTTTTAAGATTTATTTATTTATCAAAGAAGGACTGTTCTCAGAAGTCAATCCTCAATGTAAGAGCTAATCAAACCTCTCCTTGATCATGTTTGCTTGTCACCTGGCCAAATCCCATGTCAATGTGAGGGAAGACTAGACAGGACACAACACCAGATGTTTTAGTTCATTGAGGGCCACCAATAGAACAGCCTATCATATTCTGTGTATAGTTTTCACCTTTGAACCACATAAATGTTCTATATTTTCAAAAATTAAATTAAATAAAAATGGTGGAAAAAGCAAACTATAAAATTGAATATAAGCAGATACCAAATTGATATAACACCCACACATAAAAATAAATTAATCCAAGAAAATTTTGAGTGTGATATTCTAATAGTATATCCCTATGGGATATAGTCAAAGGACAAACCAACAAAAAAATCTTCAGGAAAATCTTAAATTTTACTTTGTAGGTTTTATTTTGGTAGTGATATTGACATAGTAATTTGGAAACTGTTTTTTCTTTATTGTATAATAGAGTAATATATTGATGTATTTGGGGACCAGGATTTTCACTATGGTAGAAGAAAAATACAAATGTGAAGTAAGGGAAGATGAGGAAGAATCTTGTGATGATATGTTTGAATTGGAGGTTATCAATGTGAAATCATGATTTCAAATAGATACGCACACATACAAATACAACATGTCAGCCTTTCCACACACAGGGCCTAGAAACAGTGAAACCCCAGTAGCAATGAGCATAACTACCCAGATCTTGGCTACTACATATTACATTTCCTCCTAAAAGGAACCAGGTTTCCTTAGAGAAATTACTTATTCCAGGTCTGGGGCAATGAAAGCACAAGATGAGCCTATAATGTCTTTTTGTGCCAAAATGCAAATAAGTGCAGAAAGACCAGTAGGGACATGTCAAAAAGACACAGGAGTTAGCTTGAGAAGCTCTTATTGAATCACATTTGGGACAATTTGAGCTTCAAAAACAGTAGCAATACAATGGATTTTAACACTGTATTGAAAAAAGAACCTATGAGTTCCCGTTAGTATTTTAAAAGAGAGTTGTAGCTCATTTATAATAAGAATATCAGCTAATATGTAAAAAGGAAGAAGAATTGAATTAGAAATCGTTTGTAGCCACCAATGTAGTAACTAATTAGGAAGCATTGTCAATGGATCCCAAATGCTCTGGGTGAAATGCTGGAAAACATGATATTCATACAGTCTCTGAGTATCAGAGGGAGGGAAAGGTGCTTTTACAACAGACAGTACAGTGATGAAAGTTAGCATGAGCAATAATTGTATGACCTGATATAATGTGCTTTCTGATGGGATGCAATGGGAAGTACACGTGCCTCATCACATGTATAGTATTCTTGACAGCAATGTTTGACCTGAATTTAGTCATGAAGAATACAACGTGGCGAATCCAGAGTGTGGGATATACTACAAAACAGTTGGTCAGGACTATTAAAAAAAAAAAAAGTCAATCTCTGAAAGAGTTAAAAATATGGCAGGGCACTTTCCTTGACCAAAAGAAAGCTAACAGATGTGACAGACAAATGAAATGAGCGAAACTTGATTGAATCCTGGACTTTAAAAAACAGCTTTAAAAGGCATTTTGTGGGGTGCCTGGGTGGCTCAGTTGGTTAAACATCCGACTCTTGATTTCAGCCGAGGTCTTGATCTCAGGGTTGTGAGTTCAAGCCCCACATTGGGTTCTGTGCTGGGCATGGAGCCTACTGAAAGAAAGAAAGAAAGAAAGAAAAGAAAGAAAGAAAGAAAGAAAGAAAGAAAGAAAAAGAAAGAAAGAAAGGCATTTTGTAATTATTGGGGGAAATTTGCTTCTATACTATACATTAGACACTGACTTGTATCACAGTCAAATTTCCTGTGAATGATAATGGCATTTCAGTTATGTAGGAGAAACATGATGGAATATTTAGGAACAGAATATCAATGATGTCTACAGCTTTCAAATGGTTCAGCAAAAAAATTGTGTGTGTGTGTGCGTGTGTTGAGAAAGAAGGAGAAAAAGCAAATGTGGCAAAATATTGACAATAGGTCAATAGAGGTAAAGGGAATATGAGGCTCTTACACAATTATTTCAACCTCTGTAAGTTTAAAATTTTTCAAAATAAAAATTGGGTAAAATAGCAATAGAAAAATAAACAGCTCAAGAAAAACAAATACCAGGGGCGCCTGGGTGGCACAGCGGTTAAGCATCTGCCTTCGGCTCAGGGCGTGATCCCGGCGATCTGGGATCGAGCCCCACATCAGGCTCTTCTGCTATGAGCCTGCTTCTTCCTCTCCCACTCCCCCTGCTTGTGTTCCCTCTCTCGCTGGTTGTCTCTATCTCTGTCGAATAAATAAATAAAATCTTTTAAAAAAAAAAAGAAAAACAAATACTATTTTATGCCTATTAAACCAGTCCCTCCCACTTCACTGTGCTTTGTTTTTTAAAATAATATCCAGTACTGCCAAGGTTATGGGAAGCTATAGTCGAACTGCCAGTGGCATGACCATAGGCTCAGCCTATGCGGACTAGAACGGAGCAGTGCTTACTAAGCACTGAAGTACATTTTTACTGGATTAGGCAGTCATTGGCCTGACGATTCAGTTCCAGAAATTAGGTTGACAAAAGTAAAATGCTAGTCCTGAAAATTGGAAATGGAAATGACTTTAATGTCTAACAATAAGGGTTAGTTTTAGGAAATTATGCTCTGCCACTAGATGAAATATTATGTAAGTATTAAACATCGATTTTAAGACTTCCTAAAATGAAAACCAAATGATTATGGTTAGCCTTTAGTTCTTTCAAAAAAAAAAAAGGAATACAAAGCAGTTGTGATTCCAACTTTGAAAAAAAAAAAAAGCATGAATGCGTATGAACCAAGACCAACAGGTAGTACACAAACATTAAATTTATTTTATTATGGATGAATTTTTTTTCTTTAAAGTCATTTAAAACTGTTGCAGTTTGTGCAATAAAGAAAAAAAATCTCCATAAAGTTAAATTTATTTCTATAAAAACTTTCATGGGATGGTAAATAAAGGGCCCATACTGTAGTGTACCCTGTGGGTATTCTAAACATCAAGTGACAAATTAGTCAACCTTGCAAAAACTATGTATGGAAGGGTATGGACTAGAAGGAAAGGAGAAAACTCAGAACTATGTCCCAATGTGGTAGAATCCTGAATGTTATTATTTCTCTTGATATTGTTATTTTATCAGTACATAAAAAAGTGATTTAAATGAGAAACAAAGAATGAAACTCATAGTTACCAGTCATTCAGCGCTTGCTTTACGTATTTTATCTCTTAAGCTATAGACGCACTCTTTAATGTAGGTGCTTTAAAGTAGGTTGGCTCTGGGGGTTGCTTTTCTCTTATCTCTCAACTGGCTGGCTTCCATCCCTTCATTAGGAGACCCCCCCCCCCATTGTTTTGTTTCCAGCTTCCTTTCTCTCTCCACTGATAATAACATTTCCAGTCTTGCTTTGGAGAAATCATGCCTCTTTCTGTGTTAGCTACATGCTTTTCTTGGTGGAGCTAATTCCATACAATGCTCCTTAACCAATCATATATGTGGAAGTGACTTTCTGGGACTTCCAAGACAAACTCATTAGAAACCTTCCAGCTTTTGCCTGGTTCTCTTGGAATACTTGCTCTTGGAGCTCTGAGCTGCCATGTGTGAAGTCCAGCTATCCTGCTAGAAAGATCATGTAGAGAGTCCCTGAGACTATATGATGAGAAAGAAGGGCCTAACCTTCCAACTATCCCCACTAGGGTGCCAGGCATATGAGTAAAGCCATCATGGACTCTCCAGACCAATCCAGTTATAAGTAGAATACCATCTAGTGATTGTATTAGATGACACAGGAAGCTGAAAAATCACCCAGCAGAGACCTCCCCATGCTTCAGACTCTTCCAATGATTGTAGAGCTGCTGCGGTTAGTGTTTATTTGTTGGTTAGTTGGTTGGTTGGTCGGTCGTGAGCAACAGAATCCAGCTTTGGCTAACTTATGACATGTTATTAGTTTCCTCTTGCTGCTGTAACAGCTGACTTGGGGCTTAAAACAACACAATTTTATTATCTTATAGTTCTGAAGGTCAGACATCCAAAATAGGTCTCATTGGGCTAAAAATAAGGTGTTGGGAGTGCTGCATCCTTTCTCAAGGCTCTAGGGATTCTAGAGGCTGCCTACCTTCCTTTGCTCATGGCTCCTTCCTTCATCTTCAGAGCCAGCCATGCCGCATCTTCAGATCTCACTGACTCTGCTCCATTATCACATCGATGCTCTGGCCTACCCAAAGAATCCAAGACTACTTCCCAATTGTTAAAATCCTTAATTTAATCACATCTGCAAAGTCCCTTTTAGTATATAAGGTTCATTAGGTTCCAGGGATTAGAACTTGGATATATTTACTTGGATGACTATTATTCCTCCTACCATATGCCATAGAGGAATATTTTGGAAGGACACTCATTATCTCACAAGAATCAAGGAGAATTTGAACCACCGAGGTTTAGGGAGGGCAGGAGCCTTGTCATCTTTAAGGACTTGAGCACTGGTAATTAATAACAGCATTAATAAACAATCACACTTAAAAAGCTCTTACTATGTATCAGGCACTACCCTAAGAATTCCATGTGTATTAACTCTCTTAATCCTGGTATCAGTTGTATGTGGTAGACACTATTATCTGCTTCATTTTATATATGGGGAAACTGAGGCAGAAAGACCTTCTCACTAGTGCCAGTGATATGAAGAAGCTCCAGAGGCTTCCTGGCCTCTGTCTTTTAGTTCACAATTCTAAATTCCTAGGACAGATCAGCCAGCTTGGGTTAGGAGACTACCCTGGACTATGGCTGCTGAGAGGGTCTGATGGCCCTGGCATAGCCATTGGGTGCCACTCTCAGAGAAAGGATTTGTATGAGCTGTACAGCCGTCTCCAAAAGTGTCCGTGGAAGAGTAAAGATGCTCCTGAGACCTTTGGTAATAAAGAAAAATATGTATGGATAACCCAAGTTAAATTTGACACGTATAGTCATCTGTGGAAATCCGTAGACAAATAATGTTTTCACTACCTTCAATACTACATGATTTGATTTAGCAATTGGCCAATTAGTGAGTAAGAAATTGGGGCTTAAATGTTACTTTAAAACTGACAGAATGATTTATTATTCCATTGTAAATTGAGCAACAGTTTCCAAATATTGGAGAACAGAACTTTCTGTGGTCAAAAAGTTTGGGAAATGTGATATCTCCCTCAGAGATTTATATCTCATGTTAGTATATTAAAGACTAACTCAAAAAAACCTGTTTTACTCTGTTCATTGGTTAAACCAACAAACCTATTTTCTTAGCACAACTATTAACACATCCTCCCCTGCAATATTTTCATCTTAACGCCAATTTGGGTAGCTCCAGGTAGTACACATATAAACCAAAATATTTATGGAATTTCACCTTTTCTTATCCTGGCTGCTGAAATTTAAGTTCAAACACAATTTTTCTTCCTTGGCTAATATCATACTGATTTTTAAATGTGCAGAGCAGTAATTCTCAAGGCGTGGTCCTGGGGCCAGCAGCATTAGCAGGACTGGGGAACTTGTTAAAAATGCAGATTCTACAGCTCCACCTCAGGCCTACTGAACTGAAAACTCTAGGGCGGGGCCCAGCAATATGTATTTTAATAAGCTCCCCAGGTGCTTCTGATGTAGACTAAGGGGAGAGCTGCTGCAGAGACTCTACAGTGGCCATGCTGGAAAATACTGAACTTAAACAATCCCCTTAAAGGCCTTGAATCCTGAATCGAAACAGTTGGCTGAGAGTGACCAGCCATCCTGGTTTGCCTGAGACTAATACATTTTCTAGGATGCAGAACTTTCAGCTAAAACTGGGCAGTCTCAGACAAGCTAGTACGGCTGATCACCCTCTTCCAGTCTGTATCTCCCGTTCTACAGAAGAGGAACAGAGGTTAAAGGACTCACCTGGTGTCCTATAGCTGGGACATTGTAGAGGGAGACCCATATGTAGAAAGTGTAGTTGAGAGACTGGGTTTTTATCATCATGCTACGCTGCCTACTCCTACATGGGTCAGAACCGCAGCTACTCCCTGTTCTATGGCGTAGTGGTGGTCCGCTGGAGCTGGCTTTTCAGAGCCCAGACCCTGAGTCTGCCTCCATCCAAGGGATATATGTTCTTGGGGTTGAAAATTCTTGGGGTTGAAAAGAAGTTCCATTCACAGAGATCAGGAAAAAAACAACCTCTCTTTCATCTCCTACCGATTATAATATAGTATAGTGTAGTATACTCTAGTATAGTGATGATGGCCTTACTTTGAATTCTAGCTGCACTTATTAGCCTTGTGACCTTGGGCAAACTCCATCCTCTACACCTCAGTTTCCTTATTTATAGAATGGGGATAAAAATGGTACCAAAGGATTAGGTGTGTGAATGTACATGAAGCCCTAGCCATAATGCTTGGCACACAGTGAGCAGTCAATATGTGTAAACAGAAATAATGAGGGAGATCATTCTTGTCCTTTCCATTCACACCTTGGTACCCATCCCCCCTGGCAAGCTCTCTCCCACTGCTCTGCAAAAAATGGCAGAGAACCAAGGGATGGGAGACCATCTGTTCAGCAAGCATTGTATGCTGATTAGCTGCTGCACCCTAGCACAGGAGGTGTCCAATACATGTTTTTGAAAGAATGAAATGCCTGCTATAAGCCAAGTGTTATATCAGGCCTCGAGGATACAGGGATAAGCATGAGAAGCCAGACCCTGTAGAAACAATAAAAAAGGGGATATTTTTAAAGAAAAGGTAATAGCAGAGTACAACAGTGATCATGATAGGAGGATGCAGAATGAGATTGGGTGGACACTAGAGGAAAGACCTAACTGGGACTGCAGACGAGGGGAATAGGAAAGGCTTCCCAGGAGGACAGCACAAGCCAAATCTAGGAGACTGTCTTGAGAGAAGTGAGGTGTGACCTTCTAGTAGAGCGACAGTATGGACCAAGGACAGAGGCCTGAAACCACCGTGGCTTTGTGAAACAAATAGAAGGTGAGCATCTCTTTGTTTTTACTGAAGTATAGTTGACATACAATGTTATATTAGTTTCAGGTGTACATTCCCATAAGGGTTCCCATTGCTCCACATCCTCGCCAACACTTGTTATTTCTTGTCGTTTTGATACTACCCCTTCTGACTGGTGTGAGGTGATATCTCATCATGATTTTGATTTGCATTTCCCCAATGATTAGTGAGGCTGAGCATCTTTTCATGTGGCTTTTGGAGAAAATGAACATCTTCTAATTGTTAGTTGTTAGAGAGACCATTACACCCAGCATGTCCGGGGTGGGGTGGGAAAGAGTGTATGTATTCCCTCCTCCTGGCACGCATGTGCACTGGGTTTTCTGATACAGATGTGGCTGAGTGGCAGGAAAATTAGACAGGAGTGTGAAGGCCCCTGTTCTCAGCTTTGGAGAAAATTTATTCTTTATTCATTTTTGTTCTCTAGAGCCAAGTTCAAGCTTCTGCAAAGACTGGGTGTTCCCCAAATGCTTCAACAGACTGGCAGAGCAGTGACACAGGCAGCCAAAACTGAACAGGCTCCCCAATTGTTCTAGGGACTTGCTATTCTCCAGCCCTTTACCCTGAGGGGCCCTGGAGGCTGGGATGTGCAGGCCTGGTATTATCCCCATTGACAAAAATAGACTCCCATGAATGGAAAGCAAGCACACAAAGGGAGCTACATACCCGGCTATATGGGTGTGTACCCCTAGATGTGTTTTTACCCCCAAAGTAGAGATTGGATATTTCTGACTCTACAAAGCTGAACTTAGACAAAAACTGCATGTAAACAAATGTGTTTCTCTAAGTCACTGTCTTTCATCATTTCCTAATTGGATTGCAGTTTATTGGTTTCTAGAATTAGATTAAAGTAGTCGGTAGGCAAAACTCTTACTAAAATAATATCTGCCAAAATAAAAGGCTCCAAGTTGGTTTGAAGCTCCAAATGAATCAAAATATAATATCCACATCTTCTCTCTCATGTCTCTTTTCTAATCCTATTGAACTCTGAATTTTGTATAAGGTTTATTTGTCCTGCTCAGAAGCTTAGTAGACTAAAATGGAATTACTATACTTAAGACATATGGGTCTGAAGGGGACTGAAACTTGTTTTCTTCCTTAAATTTATAAGAAAGTCAATTTCAGCTCAATTGACTTAACTTCAATAACCATTTTTTCCTTCCGGGGGGGGGCGGTCAAGTGGGTTTCAGTTGCAAAGAAGTGTACTGATCTCTTTCATTAAGAAAGTATAACGTTAACAAAATTAAAGCAAGCCATGTCAGAGTGAATTGACCTCTCAGAACAAACCAGTGCCATTTCTAAATCACTACAACAATTTACACGTGGTTGTTTTAAGCCCCTTCCCCATCTACAGTAGCAAACAAATATAATAACTTGAGGAAATGAACTGGGCATAAATATGTCCACAAAAGGGGGCCGAACAGTTTAGCAGGCTCTAATCTCGGCTGTAGCATCTTCACAAAAGCTTAAGAAAGTCTCTAGAATCTCTAGATCTCCTTGTCCTTACCTTCCAATGGGGAATGTAAGAACTGAAAGTAGATTCATGGTTGCTAATGGCTGGGAGTAGGAAGAAATGGGGAGAGACTGCTGATGGGGTTGGGGTTGCTCTTTTGGGATGATGAAATGTTCTGGAACTAGACAGTGGTCATGGTCGTACACCTTGTGAATATGCTAAAAACCACTGTACAATTCAGAATAGTGAGTTTTATGGTATGTCTGTCATTTCCCAGATTTTAAAGAAAATACACGTGCTACTTAATGGGGCTATCATTAGGAGGCAGAGAGAAAGTACACAGAAAACCTCTGTAAAACTCTAAAGTGTCATTTTTAGTGAGGATCAGTTGTATTAGTTGGGAGGCTTTTGTTGTTGTTTGTTTGGGTTGCGATTGATAGAAGCCTAACTTGAGACTTTACTGACTCATGTAACCAAACTTCAGGCTCTAAAATTAGAGATTCCAAGTGGACCACATTCTCTCCACCTCTCATCTTGGCTTTTCTGAACATCACCTTCATTCCCTCGGTTGTGGCAGGGGAATAGGTGTCTATGGCTGCCAGACAGGCAACTTCCATTTTGTCACCAGAGAAGTCTCAGAGTCTTTGGTTGTCTGACCTGAAGCTCAAAACTACTGCACAGTTGCTCTAGTTGACTCAGGTTGGGTAAAATATACAGACTTAGACCCATCACAGTGGCCCAGGAAATGACTTGTACAGGTTGATTGGTAGCTCCCATTAGAATCACAGAGTAGAGGTGCACTCCCCAAAGAGGTGGGCAGAAGGCTGCCTTCACCAGACAAAACAACAAATGTCCCACAGTAGACCAATGACCCAGGCTTCCCCATGTTAGAGTCAGAACGGACTTCAGACATCCTGGAGCACATCACATCCAACCTTCTTGTTTAGTACAGGAGGAAGCTCTGTTCAGAGAGCTAGTTAGCTGAACCAAGACTAGATCTTTTAACTGCCAACTTAGTGAATGAACGTAAGTTGATGATTCTCAAATCCATACCACAGCATAAACTGGGGAACTTATTAAAAATACGGACTGCTGGGATGCCTGGGTGGCTCAGTTGGTTAAGCCTCTGACTCTTGACTCTTGGTTTCGGCTCAGGTCATGATGTTGCGGTTGTGGGATCGAGCCCTGCGTTGGGTTGTGCTCAGTGCAGAGTCTGCTTCAGATTCTCTCTCCCTCTCCTTCTCATTCACTCTCTCTCTCTCCCCCTCTCTTAAATAAATAAATAAAATCTTTAAAACAAATATAAACCAGCAGACACTGTCACACATGCAAAAAACCTTTATCTTACTTAAAAAAAAAAATACAGATTGCAAGCCTCTCAGTTGAGACCTAAATAAGAATTAGGGGTCTGTGGGGCGCCTGGGTGGCACAGCGGTTAAGCGTCTGCCTTTGGCTCAGGGTGTGATCCCGGCTTTATGGGATCAAGCCCCACATCAGGCTCCTCCGCTATGAGCCTGCTTCTTCCTCTCCCACTCCCCCTGCTTGTGTTCCCTCTCTCGCTGGCTGTCTGTATCCTGTCAAATAAATAAATAAAATCTTTAAAAAAAAAAAAAAAGAATTAGGGGTCTGGGGTGCATGTGAGTCTGGATTCAATTACAAGGGTCCCAGCTGATTCTGATGTTTGGGCTTTACCACTTAGAAAAGAAAACCTGATACCTAGATCTCCACACTGAGATGCTCATGCCCTGAACTGAGCTGTGGGTGACCCTCACATGCAGCTAAGTTTGAGAACCACTAACTTAACATAATGCACATTAGAATCACTGGGGAGGCTTTAGTAGTACTTCAAGTGCCAGGGTCCAAATGTAGAGTAATGTACATGTAGAGTTACTTAGGATGAAATGCAAATAAACATGCGTGGTGCTATCACATGCAAATGACTGATCTAAAGTGATATGAACTAAACAGATATCTTCATGGAACCTGTGGAGTTGTCCTACACTCACAAATGACATTTATATCCCATACTGAGCCTGGAAGCTGGCAAATTTATTTAGACACATCCCATTTCAGGGGTAATAAAATATGGGGGAAATGTATATCTTAGAGTCATGGAAATATGGTACTATCCCTATTTTCAGATGAGGTTCTAGAAGATTAAATGACTAACCCAAAGTAACATAGTTCATTAAATGGCCAAGCCAGAAATAAAACTTAGCTAGAGTTCTCCAGAAACTCCCCTACGAACAAACTTTCCATTTACAAACTTTCCTTGACAAGGACAAAGCAATTTACCAAAACAAAATCTTGTCAGCTCTGCCTGCAACCAGCAGTTGGAATTAGGAGTCCCCTTGGGCTTGCTAATGGACACAGTGGCGGGCTTTTAAGACCTAACTGATCCCAAGGGTGGAGTTGGTATATCTTTCAGTGTAATGCAGGAACAAATTTTGAAGTATTTTAAAGCACGTATAATTTTAAAGTATTTTAAACTGAAAATTTGGAGCGCAAAAAGATGTAAATGCATTTATCTTTGGAAACAATAATTTAAAAAGTCAGGACAATTAAAAAAGGAAAATAGAATGAGTCTAGAAGAATGAGGATGAAAACGGTCAGTTGGATCTGTTTTATGCTTTGAACCAATCATTATCAAATTGTCAGCATGACCAAATGTATCTGACATTATATGGTTCTTTTCTTTCTTTCAAAATTACTACTTAGTTATAAGGAAATTTAATGTTCATTAAAAAAAGAAAGCAACAAAGAACAATTCAGAAATAAAAAGGTTAAAGATTAATCTTCTTCCCCACTCTTATAAGAGAGAATGTTTGGTACATATTTTTCCAGAATATACATGTCTACAATGATTTTTCTTGGCTTATATGTTTGCCATTTGTAACTTTCTTTTTTCCATTTAACAATGTATAGTGACCATCTTACACTATTTTAACCTGAAGGTAAATTGAACAAGTCAGTGTAAACACGTTGATTTGCTTGTGTCATGCCAAATGTTTTTTTGACGTTATAGAAATGTCCCTAAATGTAGTCCAACTCTCTCAGTTATTAAAACTCTATTCATAAATCAAGTCCAAGGTCACTGGACAAGATGTCACATTCTTTGTTCTTCTCTGACTTTCAACATTTGTAGGGTAGCAAACCCCCCCCCCTAATTCCTCACACCTCCTGTCAGCAGTGTGCTGGCAAACTGGCTGTGGGTGGGGAGGGAAACCTGATTTATAGCAGGTTTATTTATTTATTTATTTATTTATTTATTTATTTATTTTAAGATTTTTTATTTATTTATTTGACAGAGATAGACACAGCCAGTGAGAGAGGGAACACAGGCAGGGGGAGTGGGAGAGGAAGAAGCAGGCTCATAGCGAAGGAGCCTGATGTGGGGCTCGATCCCATAACGCTGGGATCACGCCCTGAGCCAAAGGCAGACGCTTAACGACTGCGCCACCCAGGCGCCCCTGTAGCAGGTTTATTGATGTCCACATTGTAAATACTCCCACTATAGTTTGAAGTACCAACAGTTTAACAGTTGGCTCCCAAAATTCCTGAATATTTAACATTCGGCTCTGAGCTGCTGGAGCACGCCAGTGCCCAGCCACTCAATGATCAATTATGGCGCCTATGACACTTTTATCTTGATATAACACTATTGCGGACTGATTTCCTACATATAGTCACTGCACCTAAAGGAAAGGTGGGTATAATGGAAAAAATGACCAAAAACCAAAAATGGGAGGAAAAAATTTAATTAGGGGAACATCCCTCTTGTATTTCTTTATTTGCTTGGAATTTCTAGAATAAAACCATCAAGTATAATGAGGTTCTTCTGCTAGATGTATAGGTATAAATAATATTATGCGAACATTTTTTTCTTTTCCCAGATAAAAAGTAGCCCACAAGTCTGGTTTTATGTTCTATTAGAAGCTCTTTGCAATTTTTCCTTTCCCAGATGTTAAATAGCTTTTTCCTCCAGTATTTTTTCCTGCATAATGATTTTTATGGAAGCGAATATAGTACGCATTTTAAAGTTTTACCAGTTGTGACAATAAAATAATGGGACCTTTAAAATCTAACCATGTATTTGGAAAGTTGGGAAAACCATACATTTATTTTCTTAGGAAAACACATGCTTTTGCTGATGAGGATGCGATTGCTCAAAATATTTTGGAAATTCTCTTTTTGAATTGTCTTTAGCACAAGATTGTGAAGTGTGAATTAAAATTAGTTAGGTTGCCCCAAGGCACTGCTTCATATGTTTTAAATTAAAAGTAGAACCTCTGAGTGGAGTAAAAAGCAATGGATTTGGAATCAGATCTGGATTCAAGTCCAAATCTGTTTTGTAACTCTGCACATCCCTTAACTTCTTCAAACTCACTTTTCTCCTTTGCAACTTGAGAATAATAGTGCCTACACCAGGGTCGTCCTGGAGAGTAAATGAAACAAGGCATTGTTATAGCACCTTGTGCAATGAAAAGCACTATCCAGATGCAGATTATTACTGGCCCAGCTTGATTATAATTGAATGGGCTCAGCTATTTCCAAAATTCAGATGTAACCACTGAAAGCATAAATGTCCCATCACTGAAAAAATTTTCAAATGAACGTGGAAAAGGCTCTGATACCGCAGACCAGTTTGTCGAACCCCAGTGAGAACTCAGCTGTGGTCCAGTGAAATCACATCCCCTGCAAAAAGCCCTCCTTACTCTCCAGGTCCTAAGCATTCTCATTTCCTCCTGCTCCTCTCCTTCCCACCACCTACTCTATTGGATGAAAGTAGGAAATGCTGGCTAAATGCAGAGCATTTATAACAATGAAATTTGAAAGGATCCTGGCTGGGCTTTTTTTTTTTTTAATGTTTTTTTTTTATATTATGTTAGTCACCATACAGTACATCCCTGGTTTCTGATGTAAGTTCGATGATTCATTAGTTGCATATAACACCCAGTGCACCATGCAATACGTGCCTTCCTTACTACCCATCACCGGTCTATCCCATTCTCCCACCCACCTCCCCTCTGAAGCCCTCAGTTTGTTTCTCAGAGTCCATAGTCTCCCATGCTTCATTCCCCCTTCTGATTACACCCCCCTTCTTTATCCCTTTCTTCTCCTACCTATCTTCCTAGTTCTTATGTTCCATAGATGAGAGAAATCATATGATAATTGTCTTTCTCTGCTTGACTTATTTCACTTAGCATTATCTCCTCCTCCTCGTCCATGTTGCAGCAAATGTTGAGAATTCATTCTTTCTGATAGCTGAGTAATATTCCATTGTATATATGGACCACAACTTCTTAATCCAGTCATCTGTTGAAGGGTATCTTGGCTCCTTCCACGATTTAGCTATTGTGGACAATGCTGCTATGAACATTGGGGTGCATATGGCCCTTCTCTTCACTACGTCTGTATCTTTGGGGTAAATACCCAGTAGTGCAATGGCTGGGTCATAGGGTAGCTCAATTTTTAACTTTTTAAGGGACCTCCACACTGTTTTCCAGAGTGGCTGTACCAACTTGCATTCCCACCAACAGTGTAGGAGGGATCCCCTTTCTCCACATCCTCTCCAACAATTGTTGTTTCTTGCCTTGTCTATTTTTGCCATTCTAACTGGCGTAAGGTGGTATCTCAGTGTGGTTTTGATTTGAATTTCCCTGATGGCTAATGATTTTGAACATTTTTTCATGTGTCTGTTAGCCATTTGTATGTCTTCATTGGAAAAGTGTCTGTTCATATCTTCTGCCCATTTATTGATTTGATTATTTGTTTCACGTGTATTGAGTTTGAGAAGTTCTTTGTAGATCTTGGATACAAGTCTTTTATCTGTAGCATCCTTTGCAAATATATTCTCCCATTCCGTGGGCTGCCTCTTAGTTTTTTTGACTGTTTCCTTGGCTGTGCAGAAGCTTTTTATCTTGATGAAGTCCCACAAGTTCATTTTATCTTTGTTTCTCTTGCCTTTGGAGATGTGTCATGAAAAAGGTTGCTTTGGCCGATGTCGTAGAGGTTGCTGCCTATGTTCTCCTCTAGGATTTTAATGGATTCCTGTCTCACATCGAGGTCTTTCTTTCTTTCTTTTTCTTTTTTTAAGGATTTTTTTATTTATTCGACAGAGATAGAGACAGCCAGTGAGAGCAGGGGGAGTGGGAGAGGAAGAAGCAGGCTTATAGCGGAAGAGCCTGATGTGGGGCTCGATCCCATAACTCCGGGATCATGCCCTGAGCCAAAGGCAGATGGTTAACCGCTGTGCCACCCAGGCGCCCCGCATCGAGGTCTTTCATCCATTTGGAGTTTATCTTTGTGTATGGTGTGAGAGAGTGGTCAAGTTTCATTCTTTTGCATGTAGCTGTCCAATTTTCCCAGCACCATTTATTGAAGAGACTGTCTTTTTCCCACCAGATGTTTTTTCCTGCTTTATCAAAGATTAGTTGCCCAAAGAGCCGAGGGTCCATTTCTGGGTTCTCTATTCTGTTCCATTGGTCTATGTGTCTGTTTTTGTGCCAGTACCATGCTGTCTTTGTGATCACAGCTTTAGTTCTTTGAAAAATGTCCTTTGTATTTTGATCGGGATAGCACTGAAAGTATAGATTGCTCTGGGTAGCATGGACATTTTAACTATGTTAATTCTTCCGATCCATGAGCATGGAATATCTTTCCATCTTTTTGTGTCTTCTTCAATGTCTTTCAAGAGTGATTTATAGTTTCTAGAATATAGATCCTTTACGTCTCTGGTTAAGTTAATTCCAAGGTAATGTTTGGTTTTTGGTGCTAATGGTAAATGGTATGGACTGCCTAATTTCTCTTTCTTCAGTCTCATTATTCATGTATAGAAATGCAACTGATTTCTGAGCATTGACTTTGTATCTCGCCACATTACTGAATTGCTTTATAACTTCTAATAGTTTGGGAGTGGATTCGGCTGGGCTTTTGACAAGAACCTCGTCATCTCTCTCACACCCAGCAGCTTCAGCCAGCCAGCCCTCCTCCTTTTAAATGGTTGGCTCCAGTGCGGCTGCTAATCTTGCCATTTTAAGATAGCCTCGACCTGAAGGCTGAGACAAGTTCCAAAGTGGAGCACAGGGCGTAAGCAGGATGTTCCATACAGGCCGAAGCAATGAGTGAGAAATTAACCCCAAGCCCGGCCAGGCCACCGTCACCAGCACTGCTAAGCAAATCCCAGCCATCTGCCCCCCAACCTGCTCCATCACATGAGTAAAATATTTAGCCAGGTTACCCCAAGTTTCTTGCTGTAAAACTAAACCGTTGTGGTCTGCTAGAGCCATTACTGAAGTCTGTCATTTGCAATAGTCCTTTCAGTACTCTAAAAGTATCTACTCTTTTTATACTTCATGTTCATTAAAACAATAAACAGCCATCACTTAGGTATTCCAACAATGCCTTGTAGTCTGCAAAACAGAACAACAGACAGATATCAGTTTGCTGTATTCTGTATCATTTTTTTTTTAATTTTAGTTTTTAAAGTGTGCTTTTTAAGAAAGTAAGAGGGGAAACTGCTTACCATTCTGAGGGGAAAAGAAAACCTCTCACATGTGGCTGTAAAGTGTTCATTTATGGTGATGAGTTGTCCTGCGTCATAACAACCTTTTAAACGAAGGTTTGCTGTGGCCGCCCTCTGTAGATTCCACTGTTTGTCAGGGTAGGGTTTTGTAGTTAGTGCAAGTAGAGAATAAAGTGCCTTAAAAAGAAAAAGAATTTTAAGGGGTGCCTGGGTGGCTCCGTCAGTTAAGCATCTGCCTTTGGCTCAGGTCATGATCCCAGGGTTCTCTGGGCTCTCGGCTCAGCAGGGAGTCTGCTTCTCCCTCTGCCGCTGCCCTTTCCCCATGCTAGGGCACGCTCTCTCTCTCTCTCTCTCTCTCTTACTCTGTCTCAAATAAATAAATAAAAACTTTAAAAAAAAGGAAGAATTTTTTAGAAACAGGCAAACACAAATCTAATAATATTTGAAATGGTTTATAAGATTCAACTGTTCCATTAATAGATTAAACACAATGAATACCCTGACCCAAGTTTTAGTTATCCTTGATTAGAGCCACTAGAGTTTATTAAAAACAAAACAAAAAAACAAAAACTCAGCTTTTCTTAGGAATCCTTTGAGTTGAGGAATCTTAATATGACACCTCTATTAGTACTCTGTAACCATCAACTTAGAAACGGAGTATTTGATGTTTGAAGGTAAATTAGACATTGAAGGAGCAGACCAAATGTTCAAATGTTCTCATCCAGCAGTGATCAGTACCTCAGGCCTGCTTGGTAAAACATTTAGTTATATATTTTCTTATTTCCTGTTGCTGCCTGCAAACATTCGCAAAATGTACATAATTGCTCCTATTGCTTAGTCCCATCAGTTATTATTTTCTTGAACTCAAACCAAATCTTCATGGTCTTGGGATGAATGTTAAACTACTTAATTGGGAAATATTTAAGCAATGATGACATTAAACTTTCCTTCTTTACTCCTAATGGAGACTTAATAGTCCTTCCCAATGAATGTTTTAAAAATATGTATTTTTTAACTTTAAAAGTAGTTCGTGTTCACTGTTGAGAAATACAAAGATGGAGATAAGAAATGAAGAAAAAAGTCACTTGTGGTCTCACTATCAAAAGAACCACTTAACATTTTGTTGTATACCCCTTTGAGAGATATTATATTTCAATTGAAAATATTTTTAGTAAGTGTTTAATATATGCCCAGAACTGTTTTGGGTGCTGAGAGAAAAAGAGATGAATGAGGCATGGTTCTTTTTCTCTAGGACTCACAAAGACGGCATTTGAGTTATTGATCACAAGCTAGTTTGTTTGTAGAAGGATTAATTGACATCTCATAGTTTCCCAAGTTTTGAATATTTATGTTTTTAAGCCTAATTAAAAACAGTTCTAAACCCCTAAAATCCAGGCTAAGACCCAAACTAACTAAACTAGACTCTATTGGTGAAACCTTGGCTTATTTCTGGGTGATTCTAGTATGCAGCCATGGTTGAGAACCACTATCTTACAGAAACAGCATTTTTTTTTTAAAGAATGTACTTGCCCAATTAAAAAATGGCATCACCACCAAGTCCAGTAGAGGGTATCACTGGAAGCAGAGGTCTGTCTTACTGGCTGGTGCCACATTTTGACCTCAGGGACTCTGAATTCCAGCCTGTAGACCCCCAATCCCTGCCTGCTCAGGATCAGGTGCCCCTGGCCACCTCAGGTATTTGCCCATCTTCCTCCAGCCCAGCTCTGTGCTACTAAATGATTCTGATTGATTGCCAGGCCCCCTGCCATGTGGCCAGTACCCAGGGAAAACAAGGCTTTGGCCCTTGGGCTGTATAGTCCATATCCTGAACTTTTTCAAACCATCTCACTTCCCACTGTTTCCAGACCTTTTTAAATCCCAGCTCCTGGTCTCTTGCCTCACTCTTGACCACAGTCTCAAACTGACCTCTTAGATCTGGCAGCTGATATTGCTCCTTTGGCTCCAGTCCTTGGCTCCAAAAGCTGCTGTGCCCTATGCCTCTATCACAGCAGTCTCCTCCACCCCTGGGGTACCAGCACCTTCCAAAGCAAACGAGGACCCCTGTCCAGTACCAGCTGTGTGAGCCTCAGCTTATGAAAGGGGAGAGGGCAGTTTCACCCTCCCTCAGCTAAAGTCTCTGGTCTCCCCTAAATGTGCAGTTTGGGCCTGACCACTCTCACTTGGCTGGTCTGACCCTTTGACCTAGCCTGGCCATCTTTATTTTGTTGGGCATCACAAAGAATTGGAATGAAATGAGAGAAAATGCCCGGACGTGCATTAGGCTGGAGGCATTGTATCAGATTTCTGTGCTTTGGAGGGGCTGGTGTCTGCCCTGCATTCCATTCCACTGACCATGTGGTGCATTTTCAGTGCCGGCGGCTGGATGAAGTGTGTATCAGAAAATACAGCTGCTCAACCGTCAGAGCTCCAAGTGCCCTCTCTTGTCGTCCGCCTTCCCCAGCTCTGGCCTGCCCCTTCCTGGCCTGGACCATAGCTTTGATCCAGGGTTTATCCTCATGTCTATTCATGGCTTGTATTTGTCCCTAGTCCCAAACCCGTGTCACAGATCCCTCTAAGGGGACAGAGAGGCCAAATTCCTGACATCAGGTTCATGGACATTTGTTGTTTTTGCCTCCCCAGCCTCCTCTCTCTTCTTCTGATAACAGCACCCAACTTTTGCTTGGGGGATTCTATGGTCGCCTCATATCAGAAAGAACATAGATCCACCGTGCATGAAAAGTGTCCCTCCCTTGGCCAAGGTGGGTCAGAACTCCCAAACTAATTCAGATGCTTCCTCTCTGAGATGTTACAGTGTCCCCAGACAGTCAAACCTACTGAGCAGGAAGATGATGCTCTTTTGTTTCTACCATCTACAGCCTCTGACCTTCCTAGTTCATTCCCCTTTCTAAGCTTCATTCTATTCCTTTTACATCAATGTCCTGAGTTTCTTTGTTTTATTATTTGTTTTACAATAGCAAGATCTGGTTCTATTGTTTGTGACCAGTAGATACAACTAGTTTATAGCCAACTTTTTTTCTTTTTTTTATAGTTTCACAGAATTATTTGGAAAGTGTGATATATTTATTTATTTATTTACTTTAAAGATTTTACTTCTTTATTTATTTTTGAGAGAGCGAGAGAAGGGGCAGAGCAAGAGGGAGAGAGAATCTCAAGCAGACTCTGTGCTGAGTGCGGAGCTCGATCCCATGACCCTGAGATCATGACCTGAGCTGAAATCAAAAGTTGGTGGCTTAACCCACTGAGTCACCCATGTGCCCTGAAAGTGCAATTTATATCCCAGGACTGCATGAAAGGGCTGTAGAGCAGAACTAGATTCAGATTCTCCCATATAGCCCTCACACTGTGCAGATAAGGAAACTGATATTTTAGGAATTGAGGTAACATGTAGTGTCCTCGTCATCTAGTTACTGAGTTCATATTTGGGGAGGTGTCTATTAACCACTTCTGATAGATAGAGAGGCACCACCCCCATATAAAATGTGAATAATTCATTACCTAAATCTTCTTGAAAATGGCACTTCAGAGCTTCCAAAGCTCACTAGAATCTTTTTTTCCTTTTAGAGAGGTGTCTTATGATTTACATTTGGTAATTTAAAATAAAAGAATTTGGTCAGATTTTTCAATTTTCCATAAAACTCTCCAGTTACAGGATAAAATATCCTCCTTTTTGGGGAAAGGAATTGTAATTATTACCGCTTAATGTCTCCAATACATATTATACACTTCCTATGCAAAGATAACATTCTAGCTCCATCAGTGAATGCAAAAGATGCAATTGGAGTGGTACTTACAGGGTGAAAGAGTGTCCAGTCTTTGGGGACCCATTGACTTTGTCCATGATTTGTATAATCCTAGCAAAGGTAAGTTTTTTTACATCTCAGTGCTTCAGCTCTCCTCATTTATAAAACAGTGTGTCAGTGATACCTGTCTTATGGAAATGCAATGCAGGTTGGATGAGAAGGTGTTAACCACCTCCTGCTTGGAGGTGAGACATCACAGGCAAATAAACATTTGTTGAATGAAGCATTTCTTTATTACCTCCCAAGTCCACTTTGCTCTCCCAAGATGCTTTCTTAAAATTATGCAGTAGGCAGATGATGAAAAACTGTCCCTGGGACTTAATCATAGAAGATATTCCTGACAAAGTACATTTTGGGGTATTTGGTCCAGGAACATAGCCAGTGATTTTGCGAGTGTATCTCTCCAGCAAAAACAAGGCCTTTGGACAATAGGACATCTTATTACTTTGGCTTTTTATCTACTTTAGATTGCTCTCCTTCTACAGAGAGTCATGTTCAACCTGAAAGAGACTGAGGTCAAAAGTCTAAACCCACAATCTTGCTGAGGAGGAAACCGAGGTACAAGGGAGACAAAGTGTGTGGCATATTCATTGATACAATGTCAACAGGAGTAGAAAAGACTTTTTTAAAGATTTATTTATTATTTTAGAGAGAGAGAGAGAGCACACATGCAGGCAAGCAGGGAAGGGGCACAGGGAGAAGAGAGAGAGGGAGAGAGAATCTCAAGCAGACTCCCCGCTGAGCATGGAGCCCAGTGCATTGCAGGGCTCCATCCCCGACCCATGAGATCATGACCTGAGCTGAAATCAAGAGTTGGACACTTAACCGACTGAGCCACCTAGGCGCCCCTAGAAAAAGCTTTTGACTCTCTTGCTCTCTCTGCCCCCCCACAGCATTTGAGGAATTATGCTAAGTCAAGGAATAAACTGCCTGGATAAAAAAATGGTAGCGAAACTTGTTCTATTTCAGGCAGCCCTTCAGTCTTTGACCACCATGAAAAGCATGAGAAGAGTTAGGGACTGCTGATGGTGAATGCTCTGTAGTTTTCCACAGAGCAAAAGCCACTGCCAGTGAGTCTGACAGAGGTTTTTTTCCCACTTACCCCCTCTCTGTTTCTGATAATGGGTACACTTTGTGTGAAACTGGAAGACACTAAAATAAATAATAATAAACTTATGTTGATAATTTTTTTTCAGCCTTCCAGTGTCTGCCTGCGTCTTAGAAACTTAAATAGTTAAGGCATGGCATTCATTTTTTTAAAGCCCAACTCAGCTATATTTGTTGATACACGAAAAATGAAAAAAAAATTAAACCAGCAAGGGTGTAATTACCGTCCAAATAAATTATGAATGTTGATAAGCCAAATAAGGTGCCTACATACTGTCTGACTCACGAGGGCACTTAATAAATATTTGTTGAATGAATGAATGAATGAATGAATGAAAGATAAACACTTGCATGGGCAAATCAACTGTTAATTTTTATGCTGGATTATAGAATATGGAGCAGCAAGGAGTCAGGAACACTGGTCCAATCCCCACATTTTACACAGGAAGAACTGAGGCTGCAGAGCAGTCGTTTGACTAAGGCATAGGCTGGTGACAACTTTGAAAACGTTCTTACTTCCCTCAAGCTGTCATTCCAAACCTCTTGACAAATTGACTTATAATGTGTACACAATCAGCCTGCTGATGTAATAGATTTTCCTCACTCAGTTTGCTCTAACGACAGTAGCATTCTTTCATTCATGCAATGCACATTTATTGCCTGCTCTTATGTACCAGCCCTAGTCTAACCAGTGAACAAAACAGACCAAAATCTCACCTTTAGGGAGCAGGAAAAGAACAGGCAAAAGAAAAGAACATGAGTAAATATATCATAAATCAGATGGTAAAAAGTGCTCAAAATAGGGGCACCTGGGTGGCTCAGTCATTAAGCGTCTGCCTTCAGCTCAGGGCATGATCCCAGCTTTCTGGGATCGAGCCCCACGTCAGGCTCCTCCACTAGGAGCCTGCTTCTTCCTCTCCCACTCCCCCTGCTTGTGTTCCCTCTCTTGCTGGCTGTCTCTATCTGTCAAATGAATAAATAAAATCTTTTTTAAAAAAGTGCTCAAAATAAAGCAGGATAAAAAAAATAATGGGGATCCACTACTAGGTATGTATTCAAGAGAAACTATAACTTATGTTTACAAAAAAACTTGTACACACATGATCTTAACAGTGCTAGTCTTAATAGTCAAGAAGTGGAAAAAACCCAAATATCCATCAACTGATAACTGGAGCAATAAAATGGGATATTATCCAGCAATAAAAAGGAATGAGGTACTGATTCATGATACACCATTGATGGACCTTGAAAACATGACACTAAGAAGCAAGTCACAAAGGACTACATATTGTGCAATTCCATCTCTATGAAAAGTCCAGAGTAGACAAATATATGGATACAGAAAGTAGAATAGTGATTGCCTAGGGCTGAGGAATTGGGGTGATTGAGAGTGATGGCTAAAAGGTGCAGACTTTTTTGGGGGGGCAATTAAAATGTTTTTGAATTGACAAGAGAATGGATGCACAACTCTATGAATACACTAAAAGTTATGGAATTGTATACTTTAAATGGGTGAACTGCATGGTAGTTCCAAATAAAATTGGATTAAAAAATGTTTAAAAAATGATAGAGGATACTGGGGCAGGAGTAGGCTGCTGCTGTTTAAAAAATGATGGAGGATACTGGGGCAGGAGTGGGCTGCTGCTGTTTAGGAAGGGTGGTCAAGGAAGGCCTTGTGGATAATAGGATGTTTGAGCAGAGCCCTCTAGGAATTGAGAGAGTGAGTCTGTGGATATCTGGAGGAAGAATATTCTAGGCAGAAGGGACAGCAAAAGCAAATGCCCTGTGGTGAGTAAAAGACTGAGATATTGAAGGAACAGCAAGATCAGGTGGCTGGTGTAAAAGCATAGGGGGGTAGTAGAAGAGGAGGTTAGACAGTTAACAGGGTAGGGTAGGAACATGTTGGCAGAACTTGTTGGCTGAAGAACTGTGGCTTCTCTCTGAGTGACATGGGCAACCACTGAAGGCTTTTGAGCAGAGGCGTGGCATGGTTTTTAGACAAATCACTCTGTTACCGTTACAGTAGATCAGAAAATTAACTGATTTCATAGTAGTGTTCAAATGAACTTCTGGCTCCACTTCTGGGCTTAACATAAATTCAGAACATAAGTGGAACCGGGTCAGGGGTCTCCCATACCCAGGTGTGCCGAGAACATCGCTCAGTCTTTGCCATTGGAACCAGGGGCTAGGGAGGAGCTTGGAGCTCTGAGGCTAGATCTGACACAATTTCATCTGGTTTTGGAAGGACTTTCTTTAGGAGAAGAGAGAGCGTCAGATTAACCAGAAATTATATTTGACAATAAGAATGCCAAGCCTTAAAAGGATTATCTGATGTAACTGTGAGACCGGGGAGAGGGATGAGCAGCACAGGCTGACTTCCGAGTCCTTGCCCAAATCAAAGGAAGGCTGAGGGAAGATAAAATTACTGAGTCCACAGACTTCAGAATCCATTTATCTATCCTTAACTTCCGCTCTCTATGTGCTTTTTACCAAGAAACACTGCAGAATCAATGGGGCTAGAAGGGGTGGTGGGAGGAAGGAAGTGATGAGATGTATTTACTTTACCAATGACTTATAATTCCTTATGGTTTTTCAGAACTATTTTTTTATATTTTTACTTCTTCCTCTACATTTTACATTAAACTTTTTTTTAATGTGCATATTTGAAAGCATCCTATTTCTGTAGGTGAAGTTTAAGGAATAGATTTTTTTCTTCCTCTTAAGATTTTTACCCTGCTTAGCTAATAACTTCACTATTGACGACCCGTGTTTACTTAAATGAAAAAAACAATAGGGCTGCATATAAGATATTTTGGCAGAATGGCTAGTGGTGTAAATACTAGAGAATTATGTTTTAGGAGGTGAGAAATACCGTTTTGAATTAGTCATCCTCAATATCTCGGATGGCAATAGTGCTGAACAGAAAATCAGGAAATGCTGATTTTATAAACAGCTAGGCATGTATTTTTTTTCTCCATTCCTAAAAATGAGCTATCCAAAATGTAGTCAATAAAACCATAACCACTCTCAGAAAAGCTCTGGGTGATTAAGATAAATAATCCATCAGAGGGATATTTCTACCCTGAGTGTGCTGATTACTCTTGAGGGGATTCACACATGTTTGGGGAAAGAAGATCCTGTGGCTGGTTTTATCAAGGTGGCCCAGGGGTGGGAAGCAAGGCATAAGGGACCAAACTGAACAGACGAGATAGAAGTGCTAGAGGCCCGGGGCGCCTGGGTAGCGCAGTCGTTAAGCGTCTGCCTTTGGCTCAGGGTGTGATCCTGGCGTTCCAGGATCGAGCCCCACATCAGGCTCCTCCGCTGGGAGCCTGCTTCTTCCTCTCCCACTCCCCTGCTGTGTTCCCTCTCTCGCTGGCTGTCTCTCTGTCACATAAATAAATAAAATCTTTAAAAAAAAAAAAAAAAGAAGTGCTGGAGGCCCGTGGAGACAGGACAGGAGGTGTAGTATTTGCACAGAGAGGGTGTTAAGATGAGTTTAGAGAGAGTGGTCTGATGAGCAGTCAGCTTTAGGCTTTTCCCTTCCTGTCTTTGAGGACATTTGTCTCTCTCATTACCTCTCTCTTCCTCTTTCCTTTCTCTTGTCCTTTTCCTGCCATCCCATTTGCTCTGTCTCCCTGCATGGATATTATGATACACGCTGAAGGCTATTTTATGGATTGTTGTATTTATTGAATTAAGTTTTATGTTCCTGTGTTTATTTTTTCATTCATCCTCTTGCAGTTTGCCTGAGAAAGGAAAGCAAAAGAACAGAGAACAGTAGGCTGAATGCTTCCTTTTAAAAGTGGACAACTTAAAAAAATTTTTTTTTCAATAAGTAGATTTCTTCTTTTCAGTCAATGGCTTTTCATAGGAAAAAAACAAAACAAAACCTTCCCAATTGACTCCAAATCTACACAAAAGTGTTCAAAAAGTTTCATTTGGTCAAAAAGAAAAGCGGTGAATTAGCAAGGTGCGGGTGTGGGGGGGGTCATCCTATTTCTGTATGTTATATAATAGACAGAAATTGATTTTCGATAAGGAAGTAAGCAGCTGCAAATACTGAAGTTCAGCTTTCGTGAGAAATGGTTGCTCTATTTTAGGGTTCTTGCCAAAGCTGAAACAGGTGCTGACTCTTTTTTCTTTTTTTAATACTCATAGCTCACGGGGGTTTAGCTGACTGGAAGGAGGCCCCCACTCAATGGACCTGTGCCCAAATGGGATGTCGTTCAGGCAGCACAATATGCTCTAACCAGCTTGATGCTCTGATACAATTTCCAAAGCCCTTCTCAAATAGTTGGCTCGGTGGACTCCCACCCATATTAAAATTAGAATCACACCTGCCACATCCAGCATGTGTTAAGTTTCTGAAAATACTAGAGAAGGAAGATGGCAAAAATATTCATACCAATGTCCTTAAAGAGACGGTAGCTCTGGGACATTGCGGGTGGGGATGCGGGAAGGGAGTAGGAATCACCGATGACTTCATTTCTCAAGTTTTTAAACGAATGCAGGACTGTGGGAACCCTTTGCTTCAAATTGTGGTAAAACATTTGTTTACGCCTCTTTATTTTACAGTTTTCAAGCATTAGCTTAGTTTTGCCAAACTTCTGAGTGTCTTTTACTTATTTTTAAAATATTGTGAAGGGGCGCCTGGGTGGCGCAGTCGTTAAGCGTCTGCCTTCGGCTCAGGGCGTGATCCCGGCGTTATGGGATCGAGCCCCACATCAGGCTCCTCTGCTATGAGCCTGCTTCTTCCTCTCCCACTCCCCCTGCTTGTGTTCCCTCTCTCGCTGGCTGTCTCTATCTCTGTCGAATAAATAAATAAATAAAATCTTAAAAAAAAATATTGTGAAATTATACTGAGAACAGAATATAACAGAAAGTGAAAAGAGGAAGGTGAAAGCGCCAAGTGGGTTCTCAGAGGTAACTGAGGACAACTTGCAGTCCACCTATGCCACCACAAGCTCAAATGCCTACAGAATCTGCGGGTCTCGTCAGGGAGAGACTTGGCCCAGGGGTAACGAAACGGGGAGTGGGAGCTGTGGTAAACTGAAGGGGACGCAAGACCTGTGAGGCCCCTGAGCTCCACCAGCTGCACCCCTGTGACCACATGGCTCATGGCCGCCAGATCTTCTGGGTGTTCAAGAGAATCCAGAAATCTGAATGCTATATAAGATTTCTCAATTTTTGAAACACTGGGGAGGTCTTGGGGTGCCTAGGTGCCTCAGTCAGTTAAGCGTCCAACTCTTGGTTTTGGCTAAGGTCATGATCTGAGAACTGTGAGATCAAGCCCCACATGGGGCTTTGCACTCAGTGGGGAGTCTGCTTGATATTCTCTTCCTCTCTCTCTCTCTCTCTCTCAAATAAATAAATACATAAATCTTTAAAATACTGGGGAAGTCAAACAAAACACATCTGCCAACTTATGTAGTCCAGGGCTGCTGATTAGTGACTCCTGCCCTGTACAGCTCAGTTCCTCTGTACCATCTACTGCTCACCAAGCTCCCCTTCAGCACCAGTGTGAATCACCGGTCCCAATGCGGTCTGCCTTTGCCCCATCCTGCCAGCTACCCCATGTCTTAGACCGAGAGTGTGTCCCCCTCCCTCCTTGTTAAGTGTTAGCCTTCACTTTCCCTCCCACTTTCTCTGATGGCCTTTTTGGACATCCTCAGTCCATTCTTTCATTTAACAGGTATTTACTGGTGCTTATTATGGGCCAGGCACCCTTTTGGGCATGGGGTCATATGATTGAATAGGATAGGCAAAAAGCTGTATTGTCATCCATGTCACCTTCTAATCTCTCTTGAGCTCTCTTTGCCCTTGAACCCACAGAACTCACAGGGAACTCAAAGTTTCACCACATCTGGCACCTAGGGTCTTGATCAGATCCCCAGCGAATGTCTCTAGTGTGTAAATTCTCCCCTGACTGAAATGAGAACTTTTTGACAGCAGAGACCATGGTTTCTACTTCTTGGAATCTCACAGCACTCCCCCAAAATGATGTTGACCCAAGTGTCTAAAAATGTCCACTGTTTGATAAATTGAACTGATTTTATCATAACTGATGGAATGGAGCATATTAGGGAAGGTAATCAGATCTCATCACTGTTTTTTTGTTTTGTTTTGTTTTTTCTTTTGTTTTGAGAGAGAGAGAGAGAGAGAGCAGGGGGGAAGGGAGAGAGAGAATCTTAAGCAGGCTCCATGCCCAGCACAGAGCCTGACATCGGACTCGATCTGTCTACCCTGAGATCATGACCTGAGACAAAATCAAGAGTCAGATGCTTAACTGACTGAGCCGCCCAGCTGTCCCTTATCGCTGTTCTTTAGATAGGAGATTAAATGGAACTTTCTTTCCTTTAACTTTTGAATTACAGCATTTTATTTTGAAACATAGGTTGATTAACCTCTGAGAGTAAATAGCTTGGACTTGGGAGATTCACTTTGGGGACTTTGTAGTGTCTCTCTGATCGTTCTGTGCCACGAGGCTCAAAGAGAAGCTAATCAGAAGGAACCAGGAGGGAAGGGAGAACCTGGCTTCTCCTCTCATCCCAGTGATGATGTTCCAATACTCTGTATGACTTTGTGTTTTGAAAGCTTTGAGGCTGCTCATTCCACAAGGCATGTAGGTCAAACTTGAAAACACAAGTCTCATATCTGCCCATCAGCATTTCTCATCCTTTCTGACTACTCAAGTCAGCTCATTGAGATTTACTAGTGGAAGTGTATGGAACAGTTGGACAGAAATATCTTTGTTTCTGCTGAATTAGAGAGCTGTGTGAGGCTACCATATGGAGAGTCAGTTAAGAAAGAGAGTACAGGAAACAGAGGAAACTGTATTTCCAACATAGGAAAATAAGGGGGAGAGCAAGAGTGAGAGCAAGAGCGAGAGAGAGAGTGAAAGTCCAGATCTTAATGACATTGGTTGAACCCCTGGATCTAGCGATGCCTGAAGCAAATATATCCTCTGACTTTACAGTTAAATGTACTGACTTCCTTCGTCACTTAAGCATTTTAAATAGGTTATCTTGCCCCTTGCAATTCAAAGAGTCCTGATTGGACTTTGTCATTTAATTTAAGCATTTAATAAATGTATGTTGAACATCTGCTATGTTCTAAAGGTTATGCCAGGAAGTGCTGGGGATACAGAGTTGAACAAGGTGATTTCTCTTCTTTATAAATTAAAAATTTGAAAACTTGACCTTTTATTAGCAATTTGATACACTTGTCTTTCTGTCTTAAACACACATACACACACATACATTCTTTTTTTCAAATTAAACATTTGAGAGTAAGCTGAAGAGATTAAGACCCTTTACTACTAAGGGATATCTCCTTAGAATTATAACTATGTCTTGCTTTGTTTGTTTATTTGTTTTGTTTTTTAGATTCCACATATGAATCAAATCGTATGGTGTTTATCTTTCTCTGGCTGACTTATTTTACTTAACATAATACCCTCTAGGTTCACCCATGTCACAAATGGCCAGATTGCCTCCTTTTTTTATGGCTATGCAATGTTCTAGTGTGTGTGTGTGTGTGTGTGTGTGTGTGTGTGTGTGTGTGTATACCACATCTTCATTATCCATTCATCTACTGATGGGAACTTAGGTTGCTTTCATACCTTGGCTATTGTAAATAATGATGTAATAAACATAGGGGTTCATATGTCTTTTTTTTGCATATATCTTTTTGAATTAGTGTTTTCATTTTCTTTGAGTAAATACCCAGTCGTGGAATCGTTGGATCATATAGTATTTCTATTTTTAATTTTTCGAGGAACCTCTATACCATTTTCTACAATGGCTCTACCAATTTACATTCCCACCAAGAGTGCCTAAGTTTCCTTTTTCACCATATCTTCTCCAACACTTGTTATTTCTTCTTCTTTTTTTAAAAAAAGATTTATCTATTTGAGAGATAGAGAGAGAGCAGGGGGAGGGGCAGAGAGAGAGGGAGAGATAATCTCAAGCTGACTCCACACTGAGTGTGGAGCCCAACTCAGAGCTTGATCCCAGGACTCCGGGATCATGACCTGAGCCAAAATCCAGAGTCAGCTGCTTAACCAACTGAGCCACCCACGCACCCTCTTCTTTGATACTAGCCATTCTGACAGGTGTAATATGACATTTCATTGTGGTTTTGATTTGCATTTCTTTGATGATTAATGATGCTGAGCATCTTTTTATGTATCTGTTGGCCATCAGTATGTCTTCTTTGGAAAAATGTGTCTTCAGGTTCTTTGCCCATTTTTTAATTGGACTTTTGGGGGGGTGTTGAACTGTATAAGTTCTTTATGTATTTTGGATGTTAACTCCTTATCAGATATATCACTTGCAAATATCTCCTCCCATTCAGTAGATTACCTTTTTGTTTTGTTGATGGTTTCTTTCACTGTGCAAAAGCTTTTTATCCTGATGTAGTCCCAGGGGTTTATTTTTGCCTTCATTTCCCTTGCCTCAGGAGGCATATCTAGGAATGTATCTAGAAAAATGTTGCTATAGCTGATGTGAAAGAAATTACTGCCTGTGTTCTTATCTATGATTTTTATGGTTTTAGGTCTCACATGTAGGTTTCTAATCCATTTTGAGCTTATTTTTGTGTGTAGTGTTAGAAAGTGGGCCAGTTTCATTCTTTGGCATATGGCTGCCCAGTTTTCCCAGTGCCATTTATTGAAGAGACTATCTTTTCCACATTGTATAGTCTTGTCTCCTTTGTCATAGAATAATTGACCATATGAGTGTGTTTATTTCTGGACTCTATTCTGTTCTATTGATCTGTGTGTCTATTTTTGTGCCAGTACTGTATACTGTTTTGATTATTACAGCTTTGTAGTTTATCTTGAGATCGGAAATTGTGATACCTCCAGCTTTATTCTTCGTTCTCAAGATTCTTTTGGCTGTTTGGGGTCATTTGTGGTTCCCTAGGACAGTCTGTTATTATCAAATTCAGGAAAATTAACACTGATCCAATAAATATCAGAATCTAAAATACAGTTTATATTCAAATTTTTCTGACTGTCTCAATACTGTATATAACAATACTTCACCAATCCAGGATTTAACCCAAGATCACACACACATTCCATTTAGTTACCATATCTCTTCAGTGTCTTTCAATCTGCAGTGGCTTGTCAGCCTTGCACTGTTTTTCATGACATTAACATTTTTAAAGAGTGCTTGCCTTTTATTTTATAGAATTTCCCTCACTTTAGGTGTGTCTGAGTGCCTTCTGTGACTTCATTAGGAAGATGCATTCTTGGTGAGAATACAACATAGTATACATCTCTTTCAGTGCATGACAATAGGAATCACCTCATGTTTTCATCCCATCTTGGGTGATGTTAATTTTGATCATTTGACTACAGTGTTATTTATGATATTGTGGTAAAAGTACCCTTTCTTCTTCTATAATTAATAAGTAATCTTTAAGAAGATGCTTTGAGTCTACATACATATTCTGGCCTCCAAAAAATTTTCGACCAATAATTTCAGCATCCATTGATGATTCTTCCCTGAACCAATTAATAACATGGTGGTAAAATGGTGATTCAAAGCACTCTATTGTTCCTCATACATTTTAAGGTTGATATTTTTCTATAAATAGAAACTTTCTCTTTCCCCCTATTCCTTTATTTATGTCTGTTTGTTTTTAGCAAAAGTATGGACTTATGACATCTTTTCCTTCTCTTCTTGAAATAAATTCAAACTTAAAGAAAAGTTGCAGATGTAGAACAAAGAGTTCCCCATCACCCAACCTTATCTGAGGAAAAGTTGATGACATAATGTCCATTACTCCTGAATACTTTAGAATTCTTTTAAACGAGGACGTTCTCCTACATAACCACAATACAACCTTTAAAATCAGGAAATTAACATTGATAATTACTATCTAATCTACAGACCTAATTTGTATTTCTTCATTTGTTCCACAGATGTCCTTTGTCACAAAAAGATCCAATCCAGGAATACACATTGCATTTCGTTGCTATACCTGTGTATCTTTCCTTGACTTTTATGACTTTGATACTCTCAAAGTTCAGTCATTTTGTAAACTGTCCCTCAGTTTGACTTTGCTTTATGTTTCCTAGTGATTAGATTCAAGTTTTGTGCTTTGCGAAGGATATCTCAAAAGTGATGCTCTGTATCTTCAGTATATCCTATGAGGTATCATACAATTTCAATTTGTCCTATCATGGTGATGTTAGCCTTCATGACTTGATTAAAGTGGTATCTGCTGCAAGGTTTCTCTACTATAGTTACTTTCTCTCACTTCATACTCAACAAGTATTTTATATAGTTATTTTGAAATCATGTAAGTATTCTGTTCCTCATTAAACATTCACCCACTAATTTTAACATTCACTGATATTTCTTAGCTAAATTTATTACTATGGTTGCCAAATAGTGATTTTCTAATTCCATCATTCTATCTACATTCATCAATTGGTTTTCCAGTGTAAAGAGGTTTTCTATCTATCTATCTATCTATCTATCTATCTATCTATCCATCATCCATCCATCCTCTATGTATCTTCTCTCTATATATATCAGTATGAGCTCGCGGATTCTTTGTTTAACATGTTATAATCTGTTACTAATGATATTTATTTTATTGCTCAAATTGTCCCTGATTTGAGTATGAAACTTTCGGAAACTTTTGACATGTCCTCATATTCTTTGAACTCTTCTTTACACAACAGGGTAATCATTTTGTGTTTTCTTGGCACAGGGCTAGAATCAGCCATTTTTTCCAAGAAGCTCTGGTTTTCATTAGTGGGAAATGGAATTTAGAAACCAAGAACTGGGCACTTGGTGTGTTTATTGCTTCCGGGTTGTGATTACTTTTAGACCCTTTCAGCCAAGATAAATAGCAAATCTATACCTATGTATTTTTAAGTCATGACTTTATAATGATTTCTCTAATTCTAGTCCAGTGGCACAGAGTTCTTCACCTCCATGCCCCATTTTATATTTACACATTTGTTTTCCAACAGCAAAAGCTCTGATTTCCCAGATCTTCAATATAAGGTTAATCATTTGCTCTATCCTACAAGTCACAAAATACTCTGAGTATATATCCATACTGCTGCCAATAACAAATTTACTAAGCAAAATTCAAGATTTATTTGTGTTCTTTTTGTCTTTGGAGTGTGTTTATATGTTCAGAGTCCTGAATTAGTTTCCCCCTTGTGATTATATTATCCATATGACATACAGCTCAATATATTTGGTTTTGTTTGTATTCAATTTTAGTTTTTGTGTTAACTTGTTGATTTCATTTTTTTAATATGTAAAAGCATTAGCATGGTTCCAAAAGTCAAAATAATACACAAAAGTTTATTCAGAGAAGTGGCACTATCTCTGCTTCCTCTCCCACAACTTTCCCACTTTTCCTTTGTAGGGGACATTAATCATTAATATCTGGTTTATCCTTCTTGTGACTCTTTTTGTAAAAATAAGCTGTCGCATGCATATTTTTATTTACCTTGTTTCTTACACATATTTTAGGAATTTGCACCTTGGCTTTTGTTTTTATTTTGTTTTGTTGTTAGATTTATCTTAGAAATCTTACCTTGCAGTATTAAAGAGTTCTTCCTTATATTTTTTTAGTAACAGCTTTATTGAGCTATAACTCACATACTATACAGTTCACCCATTTAAAGTATACGATTTAATGGGTTTAGTATGTTCGCAGAGTTGTTTGGCCATCACCACAATCAATTTTAGAACATTTTCATCACCCTCAAAAGAAACCTCGTACCCATTATCAGTCACTGCCCATTCCCCCCAGTTCCACCAACCCTAAGAAACCACTGATCTATTTTCTGTCTCTCTAGCTTTGCTCATTCTGACCTTTCATGCAAATGGAATCATACAGCGTGTAGTCCTTTGTGTCTGGTTTCTTTCACTTACCACAATGTTTTCAGGGTTCATCCATGTTGTGTCATGTATCGGTAGTTTGTTTTTTTATTGCCCACTTCTCCTTTGTATAGCTATGCCACATTTTGTTCTCCATTCTTCAGTTGATGGACAGTTGAGTCGTTTCCACTTTTTGGCTGTTATGAATAATGCTGCTATGAACAGTCATGTGCAAGTTTTTGTATGGGCAAATGTTTTCAGTTCCCTTGGCTATATGCCTAGGAGTGGATCTCTTGCTGGATCTCATGATAACTCTATGTTTAAATTTTTGAGGAACTGTCCAACTGTTTTCCACAGTGACTGCACCATTTTACAATCCCACCAGTAATATATGAGGGTTTCGATTTCTCCACATTCTTGCCAACACTTGCTGTTATCTGACTTTTTGACTAGTGGGCGCAAAGTGGTACTTCATTGTGGCTTTGGTTTTCATATCCCTGATGCCTGATGGCTCTTTATTCTCTTTGACTGCAAGATGGTACTTCTTGTGTGATGTGCCATAATGAGCAAGGCAATTTCTTGTAGTCTTATGCCCTCTAGGGAGTTCACTGACCAGGAAGAGAGACAGACTGTTAATTTAATCCTTGAAACACATTGCTAGTACAATTATTTAAACAAGAACAGGGTACCCCAGAAGTAGAAAAGAGGGAGAAACTCATTCTAATTGGGAAGTGAAAATCCTAAAAGAGGGTGAGCCTGGAAGGATAATGTGGAGGTGGGGGAATAGCTTTTGAAAAGGCGGAGAAGTTTCAAAGAGCTGTGTGCTGAAGGAGACACCTTTCCTTCCAGAGTTTCACTGATCTTACTACATCACACGTAGGCTACATATGAAAATGAATCTTTTTTTTTTTCCTGTACAGCAAATTTTAATTTTTCCTAACAATACAGGAGGTCAGTGAAGTACTGGCAGGAACTTAGCATTTTATGTGGTCATGTTGACATGTCAGTAAAAAAGGCATAATGAAACAAAACATGGAGTGCCATGAGATATCTAGATTATAATTAAACACTTTGCAATCCGTGCCAAGTTGTTCCCTTCATGGGTATAAATATGTAATGATAATCTGAATTTATTTTGCTGGCATCTGAATGTAATAAAATGAACTTGAATTGCTTTCATTTCCTTAATTAGCTTCCAAAGTCCTGCTAGGTAAGTGACACATGGGCTAGCCTGTCTATGGGAAGAAAAGTAGAGTCCTGATTTATTCTAGTTTGCATGTGGCTGGCTTGGCTAAGAGAATACTGCACCTCACCAGGTGGACTCTCTCCTATCTTCCTTCGCATGGGATCTGTCTGTGTGCCAGGACTAGACCATTCATGGTTGAGTTCATTCTGTCGCCATCCTAAGTGCCTCGTTGCAACAGGAAGAGATCTGGTACCTCGTCTGGTTTCCAAGCCTTGCTCTTTGGACCAGCTGTGGGCATTTGTCCAGTTTATGATGGTCCTTTGCTTGGCTGTACCCAGGGACTCTGGAGATGGGTGAAGTAAGAGGTAAATTGGAAAGACCATACTCCCTCTGGGCCCTGTTGGCCCTTTTGACCATGATCTGCCCATTTATTCCAGAATTCCATTTTCAAATTCTGCTGGGTGATGTCTGATAATTCCTAATGCTGACACTGGCCTTAACCAGAAGAACACAGAATCCTTTTGTTTCCTTTGGTCCACCATATCCTGACCTCAGACTTTACAAATGCTTGGACAAGATTTTTCTATTGAAATCCATTTCCAATGGAGGTGACCCCAAAAGACCCCAAAACCAGTAGTTAACATGGAGCAAGGGACCAGGACTGTGGGTGTTTGGGGATAGGAAACATAATGCTTAATTTCTCTGTGATATGTAATTTTTTTTTCTTTACCAACTATACATATTACTTTCATGAAAAAGAAGACAAAATAAATTCACTGTGAATTCTAGCCTGGAAGCGATTTTTCCCTTCAGATCAGTTTGGCATCAAAGCACCGCAGAGTGACTTTCCTCAGAGGCCAGCAGCAAGCGTCTTTTCTGTGACTGCTAATGTGTGCCTTTTCTTATACTGAACTTTAACACCTTCTTTCCATTTTCCAGAAGATGTCAGAAAAGAGGAAAAATAGATTTAACAAAGGGCATCTCCCTGCTAGGAACGGGCACTCACTGTGAGATCATGCAGTGAAGTGGTTAAGAGCACCATGTGTGCATGTTAGACCATGAGACAAAGGAGTCCTGACAAGCTACGTGTGGCTCAGCAAGACCTCAGAGAAGAGCACCCTTCACTTGGCTCTTGGTAGCTCTGGCTTCTTCTTTGCTTAAAGCAATAATAATCCTTAAAAGTTATTCAGCATTAGGCATATGCTAAACTCCTTATTGTCATGATCTTTTGTAATTCTTGCAACATCTCTGTTATCTGGGGACTAATAAACCCATTGCAAAGATAAAGGTTAGGAAGGTGATGTTACTTGCTTAAGGTCATCTCACTAGTAATGAAGCTAGGATTAAAACTCAGGTTCATCAGACTCCAGAGCTGGAACCATTAACTACCATGCTCTAACAATTCTTTTGGAATAACGCACTTTGCAGGTGTGTATTGTAACATTATGAGATGTTCAACAAAACCATTTTGAAAATATTCAGATGTTCAGTTCCTGTGTCAGTGAACAATTTACCTAAAATTTTAAAACTATCACATTTTGTGTGTTTTATAGGTTACATAAAATGTTATGTTTAAAATTTCACCCCTGGGCAGCAGCTCTTTCTGCCCACAGGTCCTGTCCCTGTGCTTTAATAAACCACCTTTTTGCACCAAAAATTAAAATAAAATAAAATAAGGTAAGATAAAATTTCACCCCTGGAATTTTGTCTGCATTGTAAGGTTGGTACAACTGTGTTTCTGCGTTGCCAAATTGAGCTTAGGTAGCTCAACTTGAAGCTATTTGAACTTCCTGTTTTGAATAAGAATTGTTAAATAACTATACATCTATACTCATCAATCAATCTATCTATCTATCTATCTATCTATCTATCATTTGACTTTTTGTTCTTAGGTTACTCATTTCAAAATATAATAACATATATAAAATTAAAAGCTAAGCCATAAGTGTCCAAATCTTATAAATATTACAAGTATAGTTGGTTAGGCAGGCAGGTTACCAAAATTGTAAGAGCTAAAGTTACGTAAACACAGTATAATCATGATGAAACATCTGATTTGTTCTCTTGCTATTGCACAGTTTATAATGATGATGTGATGAGCATCTGCACAACACAGGTGGACCTGACGTTTGTCCGACATTTCATAGAGGGCAGCTTGCTGGAGCTGTGGGTGCATGGTTCCTCGGGTGATTTCATGGGAATGGTCCTGAACAGTTCTGAATTTTTTTTTAGCAGCGCAGAACCTCAGCCTCCATAAGTAGTTTATAAGAAGTTCGAATAATTTCTCCATGGTAGAAGCTTCATTCCACGTTGTTCACAATTTAACCTCATGATTCAAATGAACATGTTATGGATCTTTAATACATATAAGTTGTTTTTAGTACGGTTTTCAAATGAGCGAGGTACATCTTTACGTTCTGCCATGGAAAACACTCATGATATAGTGTCTGGACAGAAGTTGCAGGACAGAGTGTATAATATAATTCCATTTCTGCAAAAATCAATCAAACAAACAAATAACTATATATATGTAGAAAACAATCACTATACTACTTAGCACTTAGGAAGGTAAACTGGGGAATTGAGACTTCCACTTACATTTTACACATCCATGTTGTTGAATTTCTAAAGTATTTTTAAAAGAGTGGGAAAGAAAAAGTATATATTTTTTTAAACAAAAGTATTTCAAAGTATGTTCCCTAGGACATTTGGGGGTTTTTTTCCCTAAAAACTTTATTTGTCAGAGAAAGAGGGGGAACAGCAGACAGAACCAGGCTCCCTGCTCAGCGAGTCCGATGTGGAACTCTGTCTCAGGACCCTGGGATCAAATCCCGAGCTATTGGCAGATGTCTAATGACTGAGCTACCCAGTCATCCCTTCCCAGGGCATTCAAAAGCCACTAGATTCCACAAGTCTTTGCCACCTGGATCCAAACCACAAGGGGGTGCTATAGTCTTTGGCTGAGTCACTTCCCAGGCACCTCAATTTCTTGCTCTGTAACATGAAGATAACACCAACCTCTCACCGGGGTGGGGAGCATCAAAACTGTAGCCCTGGAAGTCATTTGATGTGCCTTGGGAACCTGCATTTAATTTTCCTAAATCTGAATGGGGATTGAGGGAAAGTGAGAACAAAGAATCCTTCTGCTAATCCAAGATATTTATAAAACCAGAACGAAGAATTCAATGCTTGATTTCTTCCTTTGACCTAAGGATCTTCTCACACTCATTATCAGAGTGCTGGAGTGGAAAGAAGCTTGGAAGTCAGCTGAAAGTTTCCTTAAAGAATCTAATGAAACTTAGGCACCCGAATCCCAGAAAATTGCATGGAAGACTGAATTTTGGACACAATTCCTGGGGATTTCCAGGCCCAGATTAAGGACGATTTATTGATTTAGTTCAGTTACTTTATTTTACCCAGGAGGAAAACACCATCTGGAGAAATCAGCACCTAGCTGTTAGGGAGGGGTCAACCCCATTTCCTCACTCCTGCCCCCACCCCACCATATCTGCAACCAGTAGGGAGGCAGGTAACCAAAGCTTGTGGAAACAGTGGATGGTGCCCATGACAGGGGAAGGGACACTCTCTAAGCTGAGCTTCCATGTTGCATAATTAAATTTAGGTGTGGTCTTCAAAAATCGGTAGCTAGTGGGGCACCTGGGTGCCTCAGTCTGTTAAGCTGCTGACTCTTGGTTTCAGCTCAGGTCATATCTCAGGGTCCTGGGATGAAGTCCTGCCTCAGGCTCTGCGCTGAGTAAAGAGTCTGCTTGTCCCTTTCCCTCCCCCTTTGCTCTTCTCACATGCTCTCACGTGCAGACTCTCTCCCTTTCAAATAAGTAAATCAAATCTTTAAAAAGGAAGGAAGGAATCAGTAGCTAGTTAACATTCTCATAGGCCCACATAAGGGACCTCATTTAATCCTCACAACGGCTTAGTTGTGGCTAGAGGGCTTAGTTGAGACAACAGGACCAGTGCAGATCCCCTATGCTCTTACACCCTGTGCCCTGCTGCTCTGAACTTGGCTGTTCATGGCTCACAGATTCCACCCTTCTCTTCCCACGTCCCCTCCCCAGAACCTCTCTCGGGTGGGAACTACCAATAATGCTATGGTATAATTTATGCTCTGGAGCACTCCCAGGATCAGGTAGGATGAGACTTAACCTGAAACCACATCCTTGCCTCTTTCTTTCCCTAGTCTGTTTCTCTCAGCTTTCACAGGCTGTTCCCGAAGAGCACACCCTCATAAAGCATAGAAACCCAGATCCCTGTCTCAAGCTCTGCTTCTAGGGAATCTGAACTTATACAGGTTCTAAGTGTCACTCACATTATTTTGCGGTTTCCAGAGAATAATGACTTGTGTGATGACTATACGTTGGTAAGGTTCTGAACTGCTCTCTTTTATAGAATCATACCTTGGAACCTCAGAGAGCCTCTAGTTATTTTACAAGAGGACATGTATGTATATATACATATATGTACATATGTAGTTATATGCGCTATATATTTATTTACTTATACATCTTTATTCTGATTTTTCCACTTAATGTCATATCACAACATTTTTTCTTTAGTTCTGTCTTTATAAACATAATTATAAAAGGATGCTTAAGATCCTAATCTATGACTGCCTCACACCAGTCTGAATGGCTAAAATTACAAGTCAGGAAATGACATATGTTGGCGAGGATGCAGAGAAAGGGGAACCCTCCTACACTGTTAGTGAGAATGCAAGCTTGTGCAGCCACTCTGGAAAACAGTATGGAGGTTCCTCAGAAAGTTGAAAATAGAACTGTCCTATGACCCAGCAATTGCACTACTGGGTATTTACCCCAAAGATACAAATGTAATGATCTGAAGGGGCACCTGCTCCCCAATGTTTATAGCAGCAATGTCCATAATAACCAAACTATGGAAAGAGTCCAGATATCCATCCACAGATGAATGGATAAAAATGATGTGGTAAATATACACAATGAAATACTACTCAGCCATCAAAAAATGAAATCTTGCCATTTGCAGCCGCATGGATGGAACTAGAGGGTATTACGCTAAGTGAAATGAGTCAATCAGAGGAAGACAATTATCATATGGTCTCATTCATATGTGGAATTTAAGAAACAAGACAGGATCATAGGGGAAGAGAAGAAGAAATAAAACAGGATGAAATCAGAGAGGGGGGCAAACCATAAGAGACTCTTAATCATAGAAAACAAACTGAGGGTTGCTGGAGGGGAGGGACAGGGCAATTGGGTGATGGACGTTAAGAAAGGCATGTGATATAATGACCACTGGGTATTATATAAGACTGATGAATCACTGACCTCTGCCTCTGAAACCAATAATACATTATATGTTAATTAAATTTAAATTTTTAAAAATCCTAATCTATGGATGTAGCTTTAAAAAAACGTGATACTCGACTAGGGCAATCGTTCTTTACATTTATTTTTATAAATTATAAAAAGGATTATCTTTATGTAAAGGTTTTTTGTTGTTTTTTTTTCCCCCTGTGCTCAGATTGTTATCTTAGGAAAAAGTCCTAGAAATGGAATTCCTGGGCCACAGGGTATGACATGTATTGCAAATTTATTTTCAGAAAGATTTTACAGTTTATACTGCCAAACCATAGTGCCATCTGGCAATTTGCACCCTCTTGCCAATATTGAATATTATGAAAACAAAAACAAAGACTCTTACTTAAAGTGAAAAGAACTCATTGCTGTGTTAATGTACTTTATTTGCAGAAAAGTTGAAATTTTTTCACATATTTATTAACCATTTGTGTTTCCTGTTTTGGGAGTTCCCCCCCTTCTGTAGGGCTTTAAAAACCAATTTATGCACTTTTTGAAGGCGACTCTGGAAAAATATACTTAGTTATTACGCCGTCGGTTTAGAGATTTTTATCTTGTAATTTCTCCAGAGCAACATTTTCTACCTGCTCTGAAGCAAAGTGTATGAGGGAAGATTTGAGTCTTGAGGAAATGCCATTAGTACTTAACACTCCAGCAGATCTACCCCCCTTGCTAGAAGCAGGATGGAATGTCTCAGAAGATTTCTAAACATAAAATGCAGTGAGATAATTTAACCAACTATTTTAAGTGGAATGGAGGCAGAAATGACAACATCCTGGTGGAACCAGAAAATGTGTCCACATCAAGGAAGAAACACCCAACAGGCAGATGACACTGTTCAGAACGTCAGGAGGAAGGTAATACAAGCCATGTGCCTTGAAGATACTAACAAACACAGATGTTTGTCTTATAATTTCAACATACAACTTTGAAATTGTTTCTTACTTGGTTGTTTCCTTATTCCAGAAGTGAGGTGACATTAAGAAAAAAAAAGTTGAACGGATAATCAACACTGAAAGTTGAGTAAGCATTTCAAGTCAGCCTCCTCCTTAATGCAGTATCATCAATGATCTATTTTTGTGATGAAAAATTTAAGTGCTGACAAGTTTTCAAAGAGACTAGAGGTGTGCCTGGGTGGCTCAATGGGTTAAGAGTCTGCCTTCGGCTGAGGTCATGGTATCGGGGTCCTGGGATCGAGCCCCAAGTCGGACTCCCTGCTGGGCGGGGCGTCTGCCTCTTCCTCTCTCTCTGCCTATCCCTCTGCTCCTGCTCTCTCACTCACTCTCTCTCAAATAAATAAATGGGGTCTTTAAAAACAAAGTATAAAGCAACGCCAACTCTCTAAAAAAGAAAGAGAAAGAGAGAGACAAGACTAGATTCTGTACCAAAATTCTTTGAACTTATGCTCAAGCTAGAGGTAAACTCTATTTTGGAAAAGCTGAGAAAATAAGCTCAACTAATTCTAAGGAATGGAAAGAAAGATTCTGAAATATCTTTCTCTTCTCCAGACATATTATTTAGCCTAACACATTCCTCATAGCAGCTGCTCTAAATCTTCTCAACTTTCCCCAAACCCTCCTAGGCTATGTGGAGAAGACAGAGGCTGGGTGACCTTCCTCATTCAAGTCCCTCCTCATCTCCAGACAACACCCCCTACTGCCACTCAATCCTAAATCCTAAGGGTACTCTACTTCTTTCCTTTAAATTTCCTTTCTTCTAGCACAAAGCAGAGGCATGGTTCAGTAATGAAGATTTTTAAAATGAATGGGGCAAAATGAAGTTCACATAGAGTCCAGATGTTATCTGTGGTCAGACTCTGCCCTAGAGCCTGTTACCTGGGAGTAATGACCCAAGGGGGCATGGCAGAGTGCTTCACCTAGGGCTGGGTTTGGATCTGGTTCTCCTGCTCATTAACCAGATGGTCCTGCCTTATAGAGCTTCTGGGAGGGTTAAATCAGATAAAGGACTTGACACAGAGTGTGCTACTTAGCAAGAGTTCAAAATGGATATAATGCATATTCTCATAGGTAATTGGCAGCAAACCTCTGAATCATTGGCCAGCTTTGTAAACTGTTTTGCTAATCTCTGTTTTATGCAGGCAAACCTCAGTTTTAAAAAGGGCAGTGGTGTTGAAGAACTAGTGGCAATTGTTTCTTGGCAACTTCTCCCAGATTTTAGAACTTGTCTCTCCCTGGTGCCAGGAAGATCTGCCCCTTCCCCATCTCTCGGATGAAAGACAAAACAAGACAAACAAAACAAAGACAAGACAAAAAAATGCTTCACACTCTCCTATGTAAAAGGTCTCTCTTTTTAGTAGAACTGAGCTCAGTGTGGACATGGGGTGGGTGCATTTAATGTCTGTGAAATCGAATTGCTTAAATTTTCTTGCTTCTTCTCATGAATAGACTCTAGACAAATTGTTTTCTTCTAAACATGTCTACTCGTATCTTAGAGATTGGTTTCGTTACGCGATTTCTAAAGATTTCCCTCTGACATTCTTATGTAGGGGTGGAAAAGTTTTCCTTTCTTCTGTTAAAAGACAGAATTCAACTGAGAAATTTAAAGATCTAATTGGCTTTATTCAATGGTTCATCAATCAGCAGCATGTTATCTAGCAAGTGGGACAAGGAAGTTGTAAGAGTGGATTGTTTCAGGCAAGGTTACCTTCCCTTAGGGCAAGCTCAGAGGTCTTATTATGCAGATGACCTCACTAGTGGGATCAGGAAATTCCAGACTGATTGGTTTAAAATTCCACTCCTGCCAGAGGCTGAAAATGCATTAGGTTGCACGTTAAGTCTTGGTGAGGTTTAGCATAAGTGACTCCATTTGTAGTCTGTTTCTTTTTAACACTTCCCTTCTAGGTTCTTTGGCTAGTCAAATAATTAAATTAACATAAGACAGATTAACAGGAGAAAAACAAATTTAATTTAAAATTTAATGTATCTATGGGAACCCTTTTAAAATATGACACTCAAAGGGCAGCCAGGTAGTTGAAACTCATACAAAATCTTGAGCTAAGGAAAGGGGCAGGAGTCTGGGTGTACAGAGGGAAGGAAGGCCATTCACAGGAAGGGCGAGGAGATGTTTGGAGAACAAAAGTTGCCCTGTGTTACAGATAAGTTTCTTAAGTAAAAAGATATCCCTGATAATAGCTCTCTTCCTGGTACAGGCCCCTTTTCCAATGTAAATTTAGGTATTTGAAAGGAAGGTAAAAAGCTTTTCCCGAATCTGCAGTTTCTTAAAAATAATCAGCCTAAAATAATCCTTATGCCGCATTTTGGGGTGACAAATTCTGCTCCTCTTCACCTATCAGAGCATAACTCAATCACAAAAATTCCAAGGTAGAATAATTAATATACGTTGATTGTTCATTAATTCACTCAGCAAATGATGATTAGATGCCTATCATATTTTTTAAAAAAAAGAAGAGCACATGTTTAGATACAGAAGAGTTTGTTGGCTGCCCCCAGCCCCTTGTCCTTTAAGCACTAATGAGGTCACCTTTTTGTGTTTTTCTAAAATAATGTCTGACTATAGCGACATCTACTGGTAAAATTGAGCTCTAAACCAAGTGTGTCCTGAGCCTATAGCCTCTAAGGTATTTTGACAATTCTTTTTTCCCCTAAAGTGTAGTCCAGCCGCACGTCCAGATCAGCATTCTGTGATAATGGTAACTTCTAAACCATCTCATTAAAGTCACTTTCCTGGAAATGATTTCTGAGTTTTAGAAGTTTTTCTGTTTGAAATACTATTGCTATCTTTGCTGAAAAATCCTAGCCTGAGCTTCCGGGAAGCCTTTTGAAAGGACCATTTTGGGGGTATAATGGTTGATTTAATGTGTCAACTTGGCTAGGCTATGATGCCCAATTGTTTGGTCAAAAATCCATCTGGATGTTGGTGTGAAGATATTTTTAAGATGTGACTAACATTTATTATTTTTTTTAAGATTTATTTATTTGGGCACCTGGGTAGCATCTGCCTTCTGCTCAGGTCATGATCCCAGGGTCCTGGGATCAAGTCCCACATCAGGCTCCTTGCTCAGCAGGGAGTCTGCTTCTCCCTCTCCCTCTGCTCCTCCCCCCACTCACTCTTGCTCTCTCTCTCTCTCTTGCTCACTCTCTCAAATAAATTAAAAAAAAAAGAAATCTTTAAAAAAAATTCATGGGTTAAGATTCCATCCTCTCTCATACATACTGGATTTTGCTTCTCCTTGGTATAATTTTAACTACTCCCTCTACCCTGGCTCCATGCCCTTAGCCCACAAATATGCTCAAATTTCTTCCAATTAAATAAAATTAGATGGAACTTTCCTTAAACTCTCCTCCCCTCCCTTCTAGATACACCCAACACCTGTTTCTTCTTTAACTACCATTCTTTCCTCAATCCTTCAGCTGTTCCCCCTTCCCCAAATTTTTCACATTGGGACTTGAATATTCAACAATGATCAATAGTTTCTGCACCAAAATAAAGAGTAATTAAAATCTATTATTCAATTCTAAAGCTTTTCCTTCTGACTGAATCATTGTGAAAACGGCACTGCCTTTTTCCTATTAAATCACCTTGGGAGGGCCCAGTATTTTGGCTCTATTGCATATTAGATGTTTGTGTGTAAGAGAAAAGCTATGTTCCAAACTGGTTTTCAAATAAGCATTGTTTTTCTTTTATCTTTTTATTTTGACATAATTTCAGAATTACAGAAACATTGCAAGAATTATATAAATTCCCATTACCTTTTACCCAGATTCTCTGAGTGAATATTTGAGAGTAAGTTCCAGACATGATGCCATATAGGCCGCCTATTATTCAAGATTCTCCAGAGAAACAAACCAACAGAAGATATATGTACAAATCTTAAGAGAGAGAGAGAATTATTTTAAGGAATTGGCTCATGCAATTGTGGGGGCTGGCAAGTCTGAAATTTGTAGAGCAGGCTGGCATACTTGAAATTTAGGTAAGAGTTGATGTTGATGTTGTCTTGAATCTAAATTCCTCAGGGAAGCAGCCTGCAAATTTAGACAGACTTTCTATGTTGCATTCTTGAAGAGAATTCCTTCCTTGGGAAGCCTAAATCTTTTCTCTCGAGCCTTCGACTGATTGGGTGAGGCCCATCTGCCATATGGATGATAATCTGGTTTACTCAAAGTCTACTGATATAAATGTTAATCACATCAGGGTGTCTGGATGGCTCAGTCAGTTAAGCATCTGACTCTTGATTTCAGCTCAGGTTGTGATCTTAGGGTCCTGAGAGTGAGCCCCACATCAGGCTCTGTGCTCAGTGGGAAGTCTGCTTGGATTCTCTCTTCCTCTTCCCTTCTGCCCCACCTCTTTCTATCTCTCTCTAAAAATAAATAAATAAATCTCTTAAAAAGATTTAAAAGGTGCCACTTAACTCATGATATTTATAATTGTATATACCGCTAAATTATTTTTAAATAATAAAACTGCAGGACCAATAGAAGGTCATCAGCTTCTATATTTGCTAAGTGAAGACATAAAAAAAGAAAGAAAGAAAGAAAGAAAGAAAGAAAGAAAGAAAGAAAGAAAGAAAGAAACAGACAAAGCCATCCAAACAATGGTTATCCACTATTACCATCCTTTCATAAATAAAAGGTATTTAAACTCTAAATATAGAAAAAGTATAATGTGATCATGTGGTAAATTCAGCATGCAGGGGACACCTGGGTGGCTCAGTCGGTTTAGTGTCTGCCTTCGGCTCAGGTCATGATCCCAGGGTCCTGGGATATTGGTCCCACATTGGGCTTCTTGCTCATTGGGGAGCCTGCTTCTCCCTCTGCCTGCACTCACCCTGCTTGTGCTTTCTCTCTCTCTCTCTCCCCAACAAATAAATAAATAACATCTTTTAAAAAAAATTTTTTAGCATGATGTTCTAATTTCATTGAGGCCTATTTATATGGGCTCTAGCTTTTGGGGTCAGTCCTAGCTGAGCATGTATAAGCAGGTGTGTCTGCCCTGCTTGGATCCCGCCACAACGGGGTATTCTCACAGCATACCTTGGGTGGTTGCACACTCCCGTTTCCTCTCTTGTGACCTTGGCTCTCCTTCTGACTTGCTTCCCAGTCAATCTGGGTAACCCCTGACCTGGCTCCAGGGTCTGGTTTCTCCTCCACCCAAAGGTAACCTCACAGGTGGAACCTGTGGCACCCATTTCTACTCACTTTATGGAAATGTCATGTTTATCTGCCAGGGTTATGACTACTTTATATCATCAACTCTGCCCTTTGTTAATATTCAAACTCATTTATCTCTTTCCGGTTGGTGTAACATTTCTTTTGTTTTCACCTTGTTTATCTCCTCCTCATTGCTTCTCGTAGGTTTTTGTTTTTTTTTTTTTTGTCCGGGAAAATTGGTCAGCACCTTGTTCCTGCTGCTGTCACTGGCATAGTATGTGCCTCCAGCCTTCACAGGGAACAGCTGGCTTGGTGTCCATCTTCCTGGTGGTATGAGTGTTGTTCCCCCTGAGCTTCGTTTCCGCCCTTCCCTGCTTCACCACCTCTGGGGTAAAGTCCAGACCAATTCAACTCCTTATATCTGTAAATAGGAAGCATGCTTTGGGTCAAATTGACCTATGTGTGCCTCTGTCCTTTGCTGGCTGTGTGACTTTACACAAGTCTCTTAAACATGCTGAGTCTTATCTTTCTCATCTGTAGAAGAGGGAAAAGAACATCAATCTCATAAGAATATTCCAGGGATAAAATGAGAGGAAAATCTAAGAGCTTTGACATGTGCTGGCACATAGCAGGACTACAGAAGTAGTGTCTGTTCTTATAATCCTTCTTTACTCCCAGCACTTTCTAGAACTGGGCTGTCGGACATGGTAACCACTATTTCTATGTGTCCATTGAGCATCTGAAATGTGGCTGGTCTCAGCTGAGATGTGCTGAAACTGAAATAGACACCAGGCTTAGTGTGACTAAAAGTGTATAATAACTCACTAATAATTTTTTATATTGATTACATGTTGAAATGGTAGTATTTTGGATATATTGGATTAAATCAGATATGTTGTTAAAATTAATTTCACCTATTTCTTTTTACATTATTTAATAAAGCCATCAGAAAATTCAGAATTATGTATTGTCCTAGTCAGCAAAGGCTGCTATTACAAAATACCATTGACTGAGTGGCTTAAACAACTAATAGTTATTTCTCACAGCTTTGGAAGCTAGGAAGTCCATGATCAAGGTGCTGGTATATTTGGTTCCTGGTAAGGGCTTTCTGACTGTATCCTTACATGGTGGAGAAAGAGAGAGGGCTCCAGTCTCTTCCTCTTCTTGTAAGGACACTAATCCCTTAATAGGGACCCTATCTTCATGACCTCATCTAAACCCAATTACCTTCTAAAGCCCTCCCCCTCTTAATACCATCACACTGGGGGTTAGGGCTTCAACATGAATTTTGGAGGGACACATTCAGTCCATAACACATACGTAGCTTGCATTATATTTCTACTGGCCTGTGCTGTTGTAGAATCTGATTTTTGTCTGTGAAATAGAAAAGGGTGACAAAGTGTTGTCTGGGATCTTTCTTTAGCAATCACTCCTGGATATGATTCCATAGCCCACTTGATATCCCTGTTGAGGATGTTATGTTGTCTTTATCACTTTATCACTTATTCATCTTAAACATCTGTATTGTTAATTGCTTTTTTCATGTTCCTAGAAAATCAAAGACAGCATGTAATGAGATAGAGTGGTGTCACCTGGAAAAGATTGGTCAGACACTCCATCGCATCCCGAAGAGGGGGCACCACCACAGTGAAATTATCACAGTTCAGGGTCAAGTCATGATGGAGGGAGAATCTGGTTGGTCAGCATATGGGTAGCAAATACTGGGTATTGATTAAGGTATTTTGGGTGCAAGTAACAGAAACTGATTCTACTTTAGTCATGAATAGGGGATTAATTGGAATGTTAATGGTGAGCTCACAGACTTGACAAAAGAGCTGGACACCTCTTGGCAGCCAGCACCCAAGGCCCACCTTACTGGGCACTGCTGTCAGACAACTCAACTATGTGCCTTCTGCTTTTGTGACTCTGCTCAATGTTCAAATGATCAGGAGAGAGAAACTTAACTTTGTTGCAGTCACGTCATGGGCCCACCCAGTCCTTAGGCCATTGGTGGTGGGATTCTGTATTGCCAGCTCCACTAGAACTATATGGAATTAGGTTTGGGTGGTTCTCAGAAGGGATGAGGTTGCAGCAGAGATAATGTTATGTGTTCACCAAATTCTGTTTTCTTTTCCTCTTCCTGGAAAATGAAAACCTAATTTCCTACCTTCCTTTTCAGTTAGGTTAAGGTGAATGAGATATAGGTGGAAGTGGTATTTTGCATATGCAAGTCTATGTGGTCATAAAATTTGCAGCAAGCGTGTAGGCTACGTGTTTAAGGGGTTAGGACTTTAGGATGGAAGGAGCCTAGAAGCCTGAGTCATCACTTAAAGGAGAAACTACAGAGAGCTTGTAACTTACAACTTAATCAGACTGTGATATAATTAAGAAATAAAACTATTGGTACATTTGGGGGTTGTTATACTAGCTAGCATAATCACCCTGAGTAATACAGGAGTGTTATCTTAGAAGAAAGGGGATAAGGGATGCTGGGAATACAATATATCTCTCTGGGAAGAGTCACAGTAACCAAGTACATGGAGACTGATATACGGAACAATGCCAATTTTACTAATATACAGTGAGAAATAGAACAGTTTAGGGAACCAAGGGCTTAATTGTTTGCTTAATCCATTACCTTCTGTATTTAAAGTATATGAGAAGCCAAATTATGATTGCATAGATACTGATAACATGGATTACAAAGAATAAGGGGTGTGATTTTATAGTTATAGTTTTCAGTAGCAAGAGGACTTGACTGCATAATCACTGGCTGTATTTCTTAAAATGGAGTTGAAGAGTCCCTTGGACTACACTGCAGTGTGCCAGGGGGCACATAAAACTCAGGATTTTTTTTTTTTTTTTTTAAGCATGGCTTCCGGCTTACGGTGAGCAGTAGAGTAGCAGAGTCCAGAATGTAAGCTTGGAGTTTGACAGACCAGGGTTTTAAGACCCAGGTTCTACTGCTATTAGCAAGTAGACAAGTCACTTAACTTGGACATGTTATGTAACTTCTTCAAGCCTCTCTTTCCTCAATGAAGAAATGAAGACAATAAAAAGCCTTCCTTACAGAGTTGCAAGGACTCAATGATCCAGAGCACAAAAAGCAGTTAGGAGAGTAGTTGTTACATAAAGGATACAATAAAGGGTAGTGGTTATTGTTATTGTGTTGTGGTTTTAGCTCCAGACTGTGGTGATCCCACTGTGATTATGCCTCTAGGCTCTTCTTAGCTGTTAGGGGTATTTTAGGGAGAAAAACTGGGAACTCACCATCTCTCATTCCCTCTACAATGGGAACATGCCTTGTACAACCACCCTACTTTCCTGCTTCCACAGCTGGCCAACACTTCTTCTGATTGGTACATTACACCCTTACAAATGTTCTTAGTACATCTAGGTAAGTTATGGCTAAATGTGGCTGGCCCAGAATTCAATTCTGTTTATGTAGGTGACCTTGCGTAGCTTTGTTCCTTGTTCTTCCTTGGTTTGTGATCTCAGGAGGCAATCTCATTTTGAGGTTCTTGTTGTAGCGCACGTGTACGGATTATTATAGTGTGTGTATGTCATATTTGCGTCCAGTTTTGGCCATTTTAAGAGCAATATTTGACAATATTTGATGTTTCCCTTCATTGACTGTGATTGTATATGACTACTTCTAAATAAATACTGATTAACATATTGAAAGAAATAAAACTAAAATACAAACAGTGTTGTCATCGCCTTCTAGTCTTTCACATTCAGCTCTTGCTACATGCGTGGGAAAGAAGAGAGGAAGAGGGCACATATACCTTCAAATCCCAAAGTCAAGAAACAATCTTTTTGCCACAGTGACTCCCTATCATGCATTCTACCCCAGCTAGGGAGATGACATGGAGTATTAGAAAGGTCAAGTCTTTGTGATCAGGCAGACCTTGGATAGTGGCCAACTTCATCCTTTATGAGTGAGGGCGTTAGACTTTACTAGGTAGGTGACCCTACTCAAGCTCTTTTAACTTCAGTTTTATTATTCAGCCCATCCCCCAGAGTTGGCAAGGACTGAATGAGACAAAGATCAAGAAGCTCCTGGCCTGGATGGGACATATTAAGTAAATATTGGTTTCCTTTTCATGTAAAAATGGTTTTGGTGCTATGGAAAGGCAGATATCTGGCTCAGGGCTGGGCAATGCTTTCTGGGATCTTGGAATACACACACACACACACACACACACACACACATATTATATATGTATATAAAATACGTATTTTTAAAGATTTTATTTATTTATTTGAGAGAGAGCAAATGAGTGAAAGAGCATGAGTACACAGTGGGGGGGGGGGCTGTGGAACAGAGGGAGAAGGAGAAGCAGACTCACACTGAGCAGGGAGCCCTACCTGGGGCTCTAACCCAGGACCCTGGGATCATGACCTGAGCTGAAGGCAGATGCTTAACTGACTGAGCCACCCCTTGGAGGATATATTTCTATTAAAAAGCTGAAGTTCAGGATTTCCTTTTGTATTTTCTTCAATCGTGGAGCATGTGGGAATTTTTTTTTAAAGATTTATTTATTTTTGTGAGAGAGAGAGAATGAGAGAGAGCACAAGCAGGGGGAGCAGCCGGCAGGGGGAGGGGGAGAAGCAGGCTCCCAGCTAAGCAGGGAGCCCTATGTGGGACTGGATCACAGGACCCTGGGATCACGACCTGAGCTGAACGCAGATGCTCAACCGACTGAGCCACCCAGGCGCCCCGAGCACGTGGGAATTTAAATCTGATTAGTGGGCTGAATGAGGCAAAAGGAAGTCAATGATGGTGAGCCAAGGTGATGGCTCAGATTAAATCACTAAACATTTCTCTATGCATATGTATGTGGATATATATATGGATATCTTTTACCTCTACCTTTCTTTTCTCCCTTCCTTTCTACAAGTCATTTTTGTTTGTTTCACCAGTTTTTTTTTAAATTTTGTTTTTTGACTAGGTCACATATGTACATGGTTCAGAATTTGAAAGGTATAAAAGGGAATTTAGTGAAAAGTCTCCTTTCCACTCTTTCAGCCCCCAAATTCTCCCTAAAGGCAACCAGTGTTACCAGTTCCTTATGTATTCTCTTGGAATATTCTGGTTACCCTCTTTTTATATAAATGAATACAGGCTATGCTGTACTACTATCTGAATCTTGCTTTTTCACTTAATAATCCTGAAGATTACTCCACACTCATACATGGAAATCTCCCTTGCTCTTCCCTAATTTATTTTTATTGCATTGTATTTCATTTTATGTATGTACTGTAAGGGCCAAGCACAGGCCACCCTCAAATGCGCCACTTTGGCATATTGAATATTTTAAATAAAAGTTACTGAAGAGACAGCCTGTGCAAGAAGGACACTCAGACCCTCTTCTGTCCTCCTGAAAGCAGGAATGAAATCTCCCATGTGACAGTTACCCTCCCTGTACAAAGAAGTAGAGATATTTTTATCACCACAACTGAAAATTTAGAGCCAAGAAGGCTGTATAATCAACCCTTGTTACTTTTTACTAATTTACTAACCCAGCCCAAATACTGTTTAGAATTCCTTACTAACTGAAGCTCCCAAGGTTATCTTTGTCCTGTCAATTCCTCATAGATTGATGGTCTCTTTGTAGTATAAAAACTGCCTGCTTGGTCATTTCTTTAGGTCTCAATTTCATTATTGGGCCTCTGTGCACATGTAATAAAACTTTGTGGGGTTTTTTTTTCTTCCATTAATCTGTCTTATGTAAATTTAATTATTAGTCCAGCTAGAGGAACCTTGGACAGAGGAAAATTTCAGTACCATTACTTATCTAGTCATTTAACCCATTACCAGTAGCATTACTTATTTAACATCAGACTAGCTCAATTTTCTTTTTTGCTATTATAAGTAATGCTGCAATGAATAAACGTGTACATTTTATTTGCAATAATGCGGTATATCTATAAGATAAATTCCTGAAATGGAATTTCTGGGTGAAAAATATGTTCATTTTAAATTGATAGATGCTGCCAAATTGCCCTTCATAGAAGTTGTACCAATCAATGCACATACCTACCTGCAAAGTATCAAGGAATTCTGGCTTTTCTAAAATGCACATACAAAGGAACTAATACACACGTAGGAAGTAACAGAGACAACTTGATATGACTCTATGAGCATAGGCCAATTGGATTTCTTTTCCTTTGCTCTCTTTTGTGTAGATAATTTGGATTTCTTATATACATTTAGAGTTGTTAAACTCACAATTCTAAAATGGAACATCACATTAAAGATGTTTCTAATTTTAAAACTGTTATTGAGCTGCATTTCAAACTGTCAGAACATCATGAAAAAGTTCTTAGATTTGATGGTGGGCTTAACCGTTGTTATTTTTTTTAGGTTTCAAATTTGATAACACTATATATTAAATCTGCAGCTTGGGAACTTCTTGGTTTTGTATTCCTTTACTCTCTTAAACATTATCGAGAACTCCAAAGAGCTTCTGTTAGGGATGCCTGGGTGGCTCAGATGGTTAGGTGTATGCCTTTAGCTCAGGTCATGATCTCAGAGTTCTGGGATTGAGTCCCACACCAGGCTCCCTGCTCAGTGGGGAGCCTGCTTCTCCCTCTCTCTCTGCCTGCCACTCCCCCTGCTTGTGCTCTCTCTGACAAATAAATAAAATCTTAAAAAAAAAAAAAGAGCTTCTGTTATGTGGATTATATATAGATATTTACCATATTTGAAAGCAAAACTGAAAAAATTATTTATTAAAATAATTCCATAATGTTAACATAAATAATATTCTTATGAAAAATAACTATTAAAAAAATAGTGAGAATAGTGTTGTTTTATATTGTTACAAATCTGACCTAATAGATGATTGCTGGCATGGTACCTCATGTAATCCAGTGGAACATTTCCCGTGGACTGGACTTCTGTGATGCAACATTTCCTGCTCTGCCTTGACACTAGATATGTCTTCTCCTTACTCTCCTTCTATAAAGCCCCACACCAATTTCTAGGAGATGATGAGCAGCACAAAGTTTCAAAGTCTCTCTGTGAATTGGTCTTCCAAGTCCAGCTCCAAACCTAGTGCTCAGTAGGCTAAAACTTGGATGGGTCTTTGTGGATCAGAGAGTCCCTGTTAGAACATCTTGCAGAATTCCAAGTGAATATGGTAGCTGTATTAGATTTCATAGAAGGGACCAAAGGGACCAAATAATGGTGTGCTTGGGGTGGTACCCAGGCTTTATGTGCCCAACCTACACCCTACGAATCAAATTCTAATGCCCAGTGTTGACCACAGCTCCATACACCTGCATTAGAGGCCAACATGGTACATAAAGACATCTGGCTCTCTTACCACTAGATTACCCTCAAGAGACTAATTGTGCTTATTGAGTGAACAGATAAGGGGCTAGAAGAGCCATGCTGAGTCTAGAGAATAGTGCATGGGAAACACATAGAATATCGGGCTCATTCCCCAGCCAGAGCCAAGTGTAATGCAGAGGATCAGAGCTAAAGCCAGAACTGGAAAGGTAGCAACACCTATGTGTAAAATAAAGACCCGTGACGCTTGGCCACCTATGTGGGCAGATCAGCCAGGAAATTGAGAACTGTCCAACAGTGGAATTTGTGCTGGCAGAAGGGAGTCAAATGGGGTTTGAAATCCATTAGACTGTGCCTGTAGCTCCCGGTGAAACTGCTCAGAGTAAGGACCCTGAACTGGGCATCATTTTGAAGAGAGAGAATGTTCAACTCTACTACAGTTTGATACTTATGTGTTTTTATCTTCCTTTTTGGTCTACAAGTCCTTCTATGGCACTCCTTTGTAAATGAGGACAGGCTGAGGTACACTGTGACTGACTCCGCTGGGAAGTGATATCACCACACTCACATCTCCAGTCCAGTGCTTTACCATTTGGTCAGACTGGGCTAGTGTGGGTGGGAGAAGCTAGAGGCAGCAGAAGAAACAAAAGCTCAAGCTGAGCCTTTGGAGTTTAAGAGGTTTTAGAGGACAAAGAAAAGGGGCAAAAGAAGCAGGGGAGACCCAGGAAGGAATCTCTTGGCAAATGTGGAAGTTGGTGGGGAGATTGGTAAGAGTATTGATTTGTGATGGGACATGGGAAATCAGCTTGGAGAAGTGGGAATAGGGTCAAATAATTTAGATGAGATGTCGTATGTGATACGGCAACATTATGGTTTTATGAGAACCAAAGTAACAAAGCAGGGCTTTAGGAAGGTCAGCCTGGCAGTGAGACAAGGATCTGAGTGGGAGAGAGTCAAGCAGTGGGTAACACGTTAGGAGACTGTTGTAATTCAGCTGTGAGGTGCTCAATCTTGGAATGAGATGGTAACAGTGGAAATGGCAAGGAAAGAATGAATCATGAGATAATAAGACAGACACCGCAGGACTTAGTGACAGATTAGCTATGGAACAAAAGTACGGGTTCAAAGCTGCTCCAAGCTAGGGGTGTCTAGAAACATGAAGGTTAGGGCCTTTATTTTAGAGATACTAGATTTGATTTAACAGTATCAGAGGAACAAAAAAACCAGATTGATTGGTGGGACACCTGGTGGTTCCAGTCAGTTAGGCATCTGCTTTCGGCTCGGGTCATGATCCCAGGGTCCTGGGATAGAGCCCCACATCGGGCCCTTGCTCAGTGGGGAGCCTGCTTCTCCTTCTGCCTGCTGCTCCCCCTGCTTTGTGCTCTCTGACAAATAAATAAAATCTTAAAAAAAAAAAAAAAAGAACAGAAATAAAACAGATTGAAACTTGAGATTACATCACAGCTGAATGACTAGGGATCAATACCCTTTATAAAATGAATTTTGAAGCACATGGATGAAAAAGGAAGTTAGATTAGTGAGCACATTTGCTATAATCATAAAAACCAACATATAGCCTTCTTTCATATTAACTTTATTAGTATTTATAAAATAAAAACAATTTATGAAAATATTTTCAAGATATAGAAACTACAATCTTTGCAAAATATACACACCCATAATTGTTACAATACACATCCTTGTACACACCTTGGACATTATAAAAGTGTTTTAAGAATGACACCCTGTAAAAGTTGAGAGAAGAAACATTTTCTCCAACCTTGGTCATATATTGTGACATTCGAGTACTTAAACCACACACTACTGAAATAAAACATGTCTCTAGTGTACAGGCCCAAAGCGATTAAACTCTCAAAGTCCCTTAGGTTCTTTTATTGTGCAAGGTAAAGAACCAGGAGAGGGTTCCCTGAGTTAATTTACCTTAGGTAGCTTAAACAGTGGTTTACTTTCCATACTTTATCATGGAAATAAGGGAAAGGAGAAGGCCGTGGAAACCCAACTTGGGCAGATGCCTCCCCAGCATCTCTATCTGTGCAGCGTGGCTCCTACAAGAGGATTTCTAATCTTTGAGCTCTAAAATGCTCTGATTCTGTAACTATCTAAGATCCTTGCAAAATAATGCTTCTGCAATTCTAAACTCCAAAAGTTGTGGATTAGGCTAAAGTTATAATGATAGTGTGACTCCCCTAAGTAGACTTCATTTAGGATTTGTCAGGTGGGAAGCATTTGGGAAGATCAGCAAGCTAAAAATTTCCTCTTGGAACTATTGGAAAAGATCCTTTCTCACCAAGGCATAAACCTGAGAAGCCAAGTTCTTTCTTTCTTTGGAAGAATTATGATGAAAGGGAGAAAAAGAGCCTATAATCTTTCAAATCTGCAGGCTTAAGATAATAACAGATGCTAGGTTGGACAGTAAGAGTTGGAAAACATCATAGCTTCACCAATAAAGGGTTCATTGTGATAAAGAATCATTTGCGTGTACTCTACTTTCTGATTAACCTCCCAAGCCTTGCTAAATATTACATTCTCTTTTTAACTTCAGAGTATTGGCCTGATGAAGTTCCAGATAAAAACTGTTTGAATTCATGAAGTTAGTATCATGGTGCAGCACTGACATTTAATACCATACTGATATACTAGAATTTAACAGTGATTTTTTTTTTCTGTTCAAGAAACTACAAAGGTCAATCAACCATGGATTCATGTCTTTACATTTAACAAGTAACGTGAAGCATTATTACATATAATTCCATAAGGGAAAAGGACTATAAAAATAAGTTTAATAGGATTACTGTATTTTAAAAAGTTGTTTTAAAAAAATATATGCCACAGTCTTCTAAATATTTGGTGTAGAGAGGATAAGGGAGGTATCTATTAGGGTGAACCATAAGAAACTATGGGTTTTGTAAGTTAAAAAGGTAAAATTTCAGCAATTTCATATGGTTCAACCTAATAAAATCCTGAGAAAATTTTATTTGGCATCACACTATAAATTCAAAGAGAATTTATAGAAAATCACATTTCTAGTGAGGGGAAAATACTTCAGCATGGAAATGTGCACATTGGTTATGCCAAGATTTCTCTCTTGTGGTTTAAAGACCTGAAATCTTAGAAAGTTAAGAAAAATGTATTTCAAAAAGACAGAGGATAACTTAAAATTATAGAATGATAGCTACAGTCGTGAATGCCACTAAAACAAAACTAGCCAAACCTGGTGATCGAAAACCTTTTTTCTTAAAGTTTACATATAAAAATTCTGGCATCAAAATGAAAAGGCACTCATATGGGTTAAAAGACTGATAATCATTTACAGAAGCCTTGAAAATAAGGCTAATCTATTTGTATTATTAACACCATTAAGTAGGCACCTTTTCCAAGTTTCAGCTTTGGCCTCCTAAATGGAATTAGGTTTCATATGAATTTCCAACATAATACCAATTATAGCAGCATTATAATCAGTACGTTTCTTTCTTAGCCTCTACACTGCTAAAAGAGCATCTAAAATTTCTTACCCACCTATATCCCATCAGTACCAAAAATACACTTCAAAAAATTACATGTATTTATACCAGTCATAGAACTTTTTGCAGTGTTTTTTTCCACTAATTATCTGTCCTCTTACCGATGCCACCCCAACAACAAAAAACCCAAACCCAAACCGAAACCAAAACAATTGAGAAAAAAAATTGCTAGACCACACTGACTGGCTAAATTCTTAGCTAATTAAAGACATACCATATTCAAAAATGGTACTTTAATTATGAAATTTATTAAGTATAATCAGTGAAGGAAATGCAGATTTTCCAGGTGTGTGCACGTGTGGCGTGTCTGCACTTGGCGGGGGAGGGGGGGGAACCGTGCGCTTGGCAACAAAGCCTCATTTGGAGCCCTGGCACCATTTCCGCACGGCCGCGCCCGTGCTACTGGCTATGACGCACAGGGCCCCGCCCACCGTCCACCACGTGGGCACATCATTAAAGAAAATAATCTGGAAGATGAAAGCAAAGACCACATCCATAGTCTTCATTATTGCCACTGGCCCTGCTTTTTCTATTTGGATGGCTTTCGTGAGAAACACTTGACCCCCCAAACCAAACAGGCCGATGAGTATGAGAAACAGCCTGTCCAACCCGCAGTAAGGCAGACTCCACTCCCCGATGATGAAAAGGACGATGATGCTCTCCAGGAGGCCGAGGATGACGTAATACCAGATGCTCAGGAAGTAGTCCACGGACTTCCCCATCTTTCTGAGGATGACCAGAGTCAGGGCGGCAAAGACGGCGTGCGTGACCGCTGCGATCGTGCCCTTTAAGTGAAGGGAGTAGCTGTCGCCCCTGCCCGCGGCGCTGGCGCCAAACAGAAACGGGGGCCTCACGATAAGGATCACGCCGGTGATGGTGAAGACAGTGAACAGGGCATCCCAAGGGCTGTATTTCTCCTTGAGAAAGATGCAAGCAAAGATAGAGGTGAACACAGGCGAGCTAAACGTGATGACGGTGGCGTCGGCGAGGGATGTTGCCTGGAAAGCGTAGTACAGTAGGATCATGGCCGTAGAACCCAGGACTCCTCTGAGGAAGAGGAAAATTCGTTGACCTTTGGGGCCTATAAATCCAGTTCTGTAAATTCAAACGGAGGAATGCACATTAAACCAGCTTGGTATTTGCTTTTAATATTGCAATTCTTAATTAAACATTATTTTTGAAGTCCCGTCAAAAATAAGGGACTGCTAAATTAATTATAATAATGCTCACAACTGAATAGTATACACCTTTAAAAAAATGGTTTCTAAGTATAGCTAAAAACATGAAAGTGTTCACAGTATAAGCAAAAATATCACAAGAGAACTCCATAAATAGTATAATTACAATTCAGCAAATATAATTTTTCCTCTGTCTACACATGCTTGTAAAAAAGACAAAAAGGAAAATGTACTGAAATGTTCACAGTGGGTAAACCTTAACAGGTGGACTCATAGGTAATTTTTCTTCTTTATTTTCCCCCAATTTTCTACAATGACAATATATGATTTTTTTATAATAAATATAATTTCAAGATTGAGCTGTGCTACCTAAGAAAACTTGGTGCTGGCTAGTATGCATTGCCAATCTTGCAAGGTTTTCTATAAAAGCTGAGGCAATGCTAAAATTTATTTTAGCCATTGAATGTGAGACAACTTTTCATTGTTCTCTGCAGGAAGAGTTAAAATATAATGAAAAAGAACATATAACATTTATATAATAACTGCCACTCAATTTTTTTTTTAATTAAAAATTTACCAAGCAAAGTGCTGGGTACATGCCAGGCTAGGTGCAGCTTGCTGACGTGTGCCAGCACTGAACATCTACCTGAAGGCTAGCCTGTAGGCCTGATACAAGGACTCCAGGGTGTCTTTGGAGTTAGAAATGAAAGAGTGGGTCATCTTTGCCTCACACTTCGAAAATACTTGGAATACCATATCATCTTCCATGATAATGAAACATAAAATGGGTCAAAACAGATTGGTGCTAAGGATTTAAAAAATTCTTCCAGTGCCTTCCCCTGCCAATTCTTTTATTATGGGGAAGGTAACTGTGTTAGCATCAGTGGTCTCTTACCACCCTTAGAAATTTCTGAAGTCTTACCATCATTTCCTAAAATACTGTGACTGGTCCACACTTACACAGGAATTTCTGACAATATTAATTAGTAAGTTTTCACCTTTTTCACCAAATCTTCAGGATATGGGGTGAAACTATTCCAAATGAATCTTTACTGTGCTACAGATACAAGGAGACTTTGGTGGCATGTGACTGAAGCATTTAGTTCAGGGTTTAAGCATTTTTGCCCAAAGAGAGAAAGAGCCAGACTGCCACCATGGACCCAACTGGTCTCTTCTCCAAGGGTTCTAAGTACACAGGGGTGGTAGAGGTTATAATAGTGTGTGAGAGGCATAATTTTAATCTGGGAAAGGGTGGGGAGGGGGTTCTATNTGGAAGGGAAAGAGGTGCTAGGTAGAGAGAGAACAGGAAGGATGGGGAATATAGTTTTCAACTATTGTTACATTCTATACAGAGTGCTCTGATCTATAATAAATTTTATTTGGCCCTTGCAGCCAAGGTGCCAGATAGAAGACAAAGAGTGTAATTCCCTCCAGTTCACAGATGAGGACACTAAACATGAAACTATTTAAAAACGCCTTGCTCAAGATGACCTTTTCCCTTTCCCACATCACCCTAAGGGGAAGACCTAGATATTATTATGGTAATCTTCTGTTTGCCCTGAAAACAGAGCAGCCCATTCTACTTAAAGAAACCTTGATATTAGGAGACACCACTGCTTCTTCTCATTTACTTTTGTCTTCTAAATACTAGTTCTGCCAAGGGAAAGAAGGGAGGGTGGAATAAGATGGAGGGAATTATGTACAAGGAATGCTTTGTTCTCAAAATGGGGAGTGGAGAATAACTGAATCTCTTTCCCCTCCTTCGCTGGGCATGTGGTTTGTGCTTATGACAGCATCTTCTGTGGGTGGGTCCTTGTGACTTTTTAGTAATCAGAGCCAAAGGATGTAGGAACTGGTAAATCTACGGAAGGGATAAAGCAGACACTATAGAATAATTGAAGCAAGTCAGAAGATTTACAAACATCTGTTAATACCTTCTACTTTGCAGATAAGAAATACTTACTTTCTGTATATTAAGCAAGGGATAATGACTAGCATTTGGAACACACATCGGAATGCACTAATTTCTACAGCATGGACGTCTTGCACTTTTTTAACAAATAAAGAGGCCACTGAGAAAAGGAAGGCGGACAATAACGTATAAAACAAGCCAAGTCCAGGACAGGGTGCTTTCTTCTTGGCTTCTGAAAAAGATTAAGTTCTGGTTAGTCCTTGCTTCCAAGTATATGTTTTATTATTTTCACTTAGGAATTGAGAAAAATGGAACAGTGTTAATGGTTAACAGGCAAACAATGCTATCTCCTAAGCATATCCACTCTCTGAACCCGAACCACTCCCCACCAAGAATGAACAATCATTGAGGAAAGCAACAATTTAAATCCATAATTTTTAAATGCAGTTTTACCCTATAAAATGGATTTCCTTTGGCTCACTGAAGAATCACCCCTCACTTACAAGTCAAAAAGAAGTAAAAATGCTTGCCAAGACAGTGAGAGAAATCTTAAAGAAACGCTTGTCAAGACGGCTAAAGAAAAATGCTTCCAAGTGATAAGTTATTTCATCTCACTGGTGAACCGGGCTTTATGAAGAAAGTGTTCTTTTCTGGACAACAGTTTATAGCTGTGTCATATGGCTACTTGTTGATTATCTTACTTCCCCCACAAGCCTATGAACTCTTCCAGGCTGGGACCTCACCGTCTTGTTTATGCCTGGCTCATGGAAGACCCTGATTAAATATTTGCTGAATGAAAGAGTATGAGAAAACCTCATGGAAAGACGCCAAGTCTAACACCACTGGCGACAGCATATTCTGGGAAGGCTCTCTGTTTTGTTATTTTGAATGGTTAATCAAATCTTTTACTTTTCATGGCTTACAACTTATCTTTCATTTAGAGCATAAACTCTTTGAGGGCAGGGGGCTAGGTTATCTACCCCTCTGGCCTCAAAGTGCTTTAAAACAAAACTTTTAAAAAATTAGAACTGTCGTTGAGCACCATCTTCTTGGCAAGATCTGAACCAGGACACTACTGCTTTCTCTAGAGCCATCACATATTCAATACATTAATAACAGTCTGTATGAGCATTAAACTTTTGTTTCGCCACTTTGTCTATCTTAGTTACTGAAGATAGAAGAACCTATTTTCAATCTCACACCCTCTCCCAACGCCATCATTCAGAGGGGAGTAAAAAGGGACAGAATTAGCAGAGAACTCCCTAAAAGATAGGTAACAAACTGAGGAATACATTAGTGTTCTTCTTTTTTGAAACAAATACAAAAACATGGAGAGAATAAGAAGGAAACACTACCGGCCCTCATCAGTTAAGAGCATAGCAAAACGGAAGGGTATATTGTTTGGGCACTTGCAACTTAGAGTAAAACTAGGACCATCATTCCAGTCTAGGAATTTACAACGTGTTACTCAGCTAGAGAACGGTATTGCATAATGTTTTTAAAAAATGCCCTTCTCTAATAAATGCAAACGCCAGGTTAATACATTTCAACATCCTCATAGCCCCAAGATACCTTTGCCCGCGAGTGATAAACACTTTGTGAATTGGGACCAAAGTATGACAATGCACAATCTCTCCAGCAGCGTTCTACAGCCTGACATGTGTAGTAAAAGATGCCATTGTGGTTAGAGGCCTCTCCCTCTTCCTGCTCCAGGTGCCCAGTTGAAGAAAATCATTTGGCGCTCATATCAAGGGTGGTATGTTGTAAGTGCCAGAATCCTCCACTTTCTGTTCACTACCTGTGTGCTCCGATAACACGGAAACAAACGGCACATACTCAGCCCATGAGAAGGAAACTTTAGAAGACTTCCAAGTTAAGCACCACAAAATACATGCCTTGGCTGTGGTCAGCCTCAGAGTTCAGCTTCTGAAATTTCAGAGTTCAGGTCCAAATAAAATAGTTTTTCTTAAAAGAAACACAACTCATACATGGAACCTACACCCTCAGACGGAACAGGAAGATCAAGGACAGAAAATATCTCCCTGGTCTATGTTTCAAGGATCTTCTCCAGTCTAAACTTTTGAATTTTTCTCCAGGAATATTTTAACTTAACATGATATTTTAACTCTTTTAAAACTTAATTTTACACCCCTGGTTTTGATTATCTTGTCTCTTAAAACACAGCCACTCACATATTTTCTTGCCTATAAACACTTAAGGCCCATGATTGCAATTCTTACAAGACCTGGCTGAACTTGATTATTTGTTATGAGGGTGAGGCCTGGTTCTACTCAAGAGGACCTGTCTCTTACTGAATAATAATTTCCATTCTGCCAATGGAGATGATCAAGAGAGCACCATAATCCAAAGAGGCATTTGCTTATATAATGTGCTTCTGTGATCATATTCCACCACAAGCATAGCTAATAATGTGGCAACTCTAAATAATTCAAATTAAGTAAGTACCCACAGTGCAACTTCTGAGTTAGAAGAAAACTGAAAAGTTGATCAGTTTCTCTATTCTCTGCTTTAAACTGGTGATTCACAACCCTGGCTGGGAATGACAATCGACTGAGTAACTTCTTTAACTTCAGTTCCTGAGCCCTATCCCAGACCCACTGATACAGGATCTTTGCAACTGTAAAAAGTTCTACCAGCTTGAGAACCAGTGCTACACTAGAGAACTCCTTCCAGGGGCATATGAGGCACAGGTAAAGGACAATTTCTCCTTGCTTCAGTCCAAGATCCACACTGTCCCTCAAGAAAATAAACAGATATCTTAGGATACCTAAATGCTGTCTGTGAAGGTTATCCAAGAATGTAGAAAACTGGTAACAGTTTCAACCCCAACACGAAAATGAGCTTTCTTCAAAAATCCATGATCAAGCCGTTAAAATGATACTGTCACAAAGTTCAACGACAACATTTCTATGGCAGTCCTGTTTTCAGAAAATTATCTGGTTATCTTACAGTAACTATTACTAAGTCTTACTGTTAGCAATTTTCTTTGATGTTAAAATACTCCACAAGATTCCTAAGTGCGGTCGCTTGTATAGGTTTATCATTTTGCCACGTGCTGCCTGAATGTACAGTAGTCCTCTTTGGCTCACAAGAGCGGAAACATTTGAGTTCGTAAGGACTGACTCAGCATTCCATCAAAATGACATTCAGCCATAATAACTGATAGGGTGAGAAATTCACCTCTTCACGGGCTGTACACCTGCTCAGCACAGCTCGGAGCGACCCCTGCTCTGGAGCCACCAGCCCATCAAAAATAATCAGAAGTCTGATCATTTCTGTTAGCATTCAGGACAAAAATGGAGCAAGAATCATCTTCTGAGGTTCGTTTCTCTAAACTGAGGAAAGTGCATAATGCGGAAAGTTCGTAATACAGAAAGGGGGAAATAGGGTTGGGTAAGAGGCATAGAAGTCTGGGGTCACACTTAGTGGAGGCCACCAAGAGGATGAGATGGTGCAGACTGTGTAACTTTGTCTTGAAAGGACATCTACCTTTTTCCTGGAGTTTAAGGAGGAATGTGCTTAAAGTAGCACTGTGGTTGGCACAAAGGGCCTTGGCCTGGGTCTCTGGCATGCTGGGATCCTTAACCTTGGTGCCGCAGGGACCTGTGCCGTGTCTCACCCATATATGCCAGATCTGGGAAAAACAAGGCAACCCCCGCTCCGAAGCCCTCACCTTCCTGGGGTTCACTTTCCTCATTTATGGAAGGAAGAGGCTGAACAAGATCAAGGTGTTTTTACACAGGGTCCCCGGCTCTGGAGACAAGTCTGTGAACCTCTTAACAATGTTATGTAAGATTGTACCTCTGCCCTGTTTAGTATTCCAATTGCTAAGAAAACCCTCCTGTATTTGTTTCTGTCTACGAGAACAATGATTCAAATTTTAAAAAAAGAGAAAAAAATCACAAAATATTCATTATATTAATAACAGAAATCTGGTTTAGTTCAGTGTGAGCTGTTACGAATATACTGTAAAAATTTACAACAACAAAGTCCTCCTAACCCCAAAAGTTTGAGAACCAGTGGTCCCACTCCACTCTGCCTTCCCAAAATTCTAAGATTCTGAGGCAAACATTTTCTAGACTCATTTTCTAGACTCTATGCTTTTTTTTTTTTTTTTTAATTAAGTAGGCTCTATGTCCAGCATGGAGCCCAACTCAGGGCTTGAACTCATACCTTGATATGAAAAACTCAGCCGGGATCAAGGGTCTCACGCTTAACGGACTGAGCCACCCAGGCGCCCTATACTCTGCTTTTCAACTTCCTCTTGAAGGAACACCGCTTACCGCTGTCATCAGTGTTCATGGTTTAGCTCCCTCCCAACCTCAGCCGGCTGCGGGATGGCCTCTTACTGATCCCCCAACCTCCAACCTCGGCAGGGCGCACCGAACTGCAATCTGACTCCGCGGTCCTGCCCGCAACACTTTAATTATAGGAACAGTTTCAGAATCCCAAAAGGGTTCCAAACACAATCAGAAACTTTCTCCGGTCTTCGCGCTAGCGGGGCGAAAGGGGCTTCTGCTTTGCAGACCCCCAGGTGAGGGCTCCAAGGGTTTTCCCCAGCTCTGATCAGGGTATGGATGGGGGCGCGGTCCTCACTGCGCCCCCGGCCCGCAGCTGCGGGGACCTTCGCCCGCTCGCGCCCGCACTCCCACCCCTACCCCAGGGGCAAGACCCACGCCCGGGTCCGCACCCCACACTCACCCTGCGGAGCACACAAGCCGCACGGCGAGGAGCCGAACAGCCAGCACCTGCCGGGGCCGGGAGTCCCCCCTGCCTCGGCCGCCGCGGGCTCCTCGATCGCGCCCTGCGGCGCGTCGTCGGCCAGCCGCAGCCCGGGCTCTGGCACCTCGGCTGCCCCGGCGCTGTCCAGGGGCCGCATCGCGCGGCCGGCGCTCTCCTCCGCGCCGCGGCGACTAGCGCTGCGAGCAGCGGCTCCGCTGCCCGGCTCTTCCGGCCGGCGGCGGGGCGGGGCGCATGCGCGCGCGGCCTTCCTCCCCCTGCCGGGGACCGCGGTTGTCCTCCGCTGCCCTGTTACCTTCAGCTCCTGGAGCCTCCTGCGCAGGAGGAGGCTGGCTACCTCCCTGCTCTGGCGCTGGTGCCCACAACTGGTCCGAGGGCGTCTTCCCCTCTGCTGCGGTCCGGCTAGACTGGCCAGCGGCTTGGAGTCATCCTTCTCCAGGCACAGTGGACTCCTTTCTGTCGTTGCAAAGAGAGGGAGGGACGCCTGTGGGTCCTGTGGCCTTCTTTTGGGGTAGGCCATCGGGAGGTTAGGAGAATGTGCGTTTATTTAATGGTGTGGCGCCGCATTCAGCACCTCTGGAATACCCTGGAGACCCTGCCAAGCACAGTGCCTGTCTTTGTCTCCTTACCAGTTACCCAAGGAAGGTAGAATTTTCCCGGTTTTAGGTTAAAAAAAAAAAAAAGGATTAGCACATACCCATAGGGAAAATATATCTGTAAGACTGGGGCAGAACCCATTTATGTGTTCTTTGTAACAGTAGGCATTCATTATTGGTCTTTTTTCTTTCTTTCTTTCTTTTTTTGGTTGTGAACTGAGACATCCTAATTTGGTTAGATGTAAGATTCCAATAATCTGACATAATTGCGCCCAGTTAAGTAAAAAAAAAAAAAAAAAAAAGTCATTTGGCCCCAGGATCCCTGGGATTCACTAATGAGCTCTTTATGTTTAGGTAATTCTTCTTTCATCTCTGCTTGCTTTAAATGTGAGAGGACAGTATCTGGGCATGGATGAACCTGCCTAAACTGTTCTCGGTCCAAGGGCAAGCACCAACCAAGAGAGTGGAGTTTGTCTTTACTCAGGTATTTGCCCAAAGTGGTCAACAGCTTAAAATACTGAAGTCGGGAATCCTGGGTTCTGCCTCTGATTCTGTCCCTGAGTATGTGACCTCAGATGGTCACCACCTACTATTTGAGGCCTTGGCTATTTGAGATAAAATATTTCCCTCCCTATCTTGCAGAGTTGTGCAAATCAAGTTCAGTGATGTGGGCAAAAGCACAGTGTCACCTGAAAAGCACTTTACTGGAAAATCAAGGTGTATTTTTAAATAAGGTAAACATATAATTTATCCTCTAAACTGGACCCCCCCTTTTTTAGAGTAAGAGAAGGAGCTTTCAAAAGTTATGCAAGGCAATAGGCATTAACTGGGATTGTTGTAGGCAAGCTGGGACAAATGGCCCCCTGAATTCTAACTTGGTTAACATATACCGTTGCCTTGTCTTAAAAAGAATCTAAGGCTGCTTATAAAAATATATGAAACTGAGTTTGGTGGTGGTGGTGGTGGTGGTATTTTAGTGGGGAAATTGTAGGGAAGGATGGTGAGAGTGATAGATCATGATTATGAAGCAAGAACCAAAAACCTTCTCCAAACATCTAGAAATCAAGTGCAGTTTCACAACTGTGTTTATTTGTAAGACTTAGATATGCGGAGTGTTTGAAGAGTCCCTGTAATATTGTGATTTACAGGAAGTATGTATTTGGTCATTCATATATTTCTTTGCTCTTCATCCAAGGTTTTGGGCTCACAGCTCTCAAAACCCTTGGAATTTCGGGAGGAATAAGAGCAATGGGAGCAATGTTTGTCTTAATATGTGGTCTCTTGTCCTTAGTTCCTAAAATAGCTTCAGAGCCATAAAGGTGTAATGGGCATCTTGTTATTCATAACAAACCTCCTTCTACCACAAGGGGTTTATGGTAATGAGGTGACATTCAGAAAACACTTAGGGATGGGGACTCATTGCCAGGGGAACCAACCAGTGATTAGAGGGTTGGCACTGGCAGTCCCACTTGACACCTGTGGGGAGGAGGAAGGGGCAGGGATTGAGTTCAGTAACCAATGCCCAATGACTTAATCTATCATGCCTAGATAATGAATCCTCCATAAAAACCTCCAAAGGATGGAGTTTGGAGAGCTTCCTGTTGGTGAGCATGCGGAGATACTGGGAGAATGGCTCTACTGGAGAGCCTGGAGCTTCCTTCCCCACACTTTGCTCTGTGGCTCTCTTCCATCTGGCTATTCCGGAGTTATAGCTTTTTATAGTAAACTGGTGATCTAGTGAGTAAAATGTTTCTCTTAGTTCTGTGAGTTGCTCTAGCAAATTCATCAAACCCGTGGCAAGGGTCTTGGGAACCCCCAATTTATAGCTGGTGGGTCAGAAGCACACGCAATTACCTGGACTTGCAATCAGCATCTGAATGGGTGGGGAGCAGCCTTGTAGGACCAAGTCCCTCATCTGTGGGGTCTGACACTATCTCTGGATGAATAGGGTCAGAATTGAGTTGAATTATAGGATACTCAGCTGGTGTCTGGAGAATTATTGTTGGTGTGGGGAAACCTCCCACCGCCCACCCCCCTCCCCAGTGGAATCGGGTCCAGGAACCCTGTTTGTTTCCCTTTCAAATAGTAAAGGTGGTGGTTATAGGAAGTGTTAGGAAGAAAGAATCAGATGATATGAGCAAGAAATACCTTGACTACTTCACTTTCAATACCATCCTCAGAAAGGGAGAAGAAAATAGGTACCACACCAGTATTGACGAGGGTGACTGAAGGGTGATGGGATGATTTGGGTCTTGCACTTTATTGCCTTTCACTTCCTTCCCCTTTGCTGCTGACATTGATGTATGAAAGATAGCAGTCACTGTAGTTTTTCTTGTTTGCTAAACAAACAAAAGCTATAGAAATATAAAAAGCAACTTCTAAGATACGTATGGACCAGACAAAGTCAGAAGACATGGCTCCGAGTTGCAGCTCCACCCAGCAGAGGCATGGAAGAACTAAGTTTTTCTTTGAGCATTGTTATTTCTAGACTCTGGGGACAGTGACTTAGAGCTGGAGAGAAGTGGGGTTCCCCCACAGAGTGGAAGGTGAGGCAGAATCCTGAAGTGGGTGGAAACCAGCTCAGAGCCCCCTGCAGTAGTCTGAGGTTCTGACCTCAAGGCAGAGGACGCAGGGAGGAAGGATTGCTTTTGAAGTAGCTGGCAGATGGAGTGGACAGGATTTGTGGACTCAATACAAAGGAACATGGCTTCTGTAGGCAAAATCATGCAGTGTTCCAACTGAAATTCTGCTTCTGAAGAAATTCAATCCTCTGGTGAGAACAGGGGCTCTCAATGTAATGCCAGATAACCACAATGGGATGGCACTCCCACAGTGCTGGTGTCAGGAAGGAAGAAGGAAGTTGACAGTAGAAGAGGGGTGCTGATGAAGGAGAGTTGGAAGACAGGCTAGGAGGAACAAGGGCCCCCGCCCTCAGAGGAAACCACCCTTAAAAAGATCTTATATCACCCCGGAAGGAGCCCTCCACCCTTTCCCACGTGATAGATGACAAAAACCTGATTGGATGACAGGCACAGGGAGGGTTAATCAGATTAAAGCAGCCTGCCAGGGGCACCTGGGTGGCTCAGTCAGTTAAGCGGTTAAGCTGCCTTCACCTCATGTCCTGGTCCCAGGGTCCTGGGATTGAGCCCCACTTTCGGGCTCCTTGCTCAGCAGGGAAACTGCTTTTCCCTCTCCCTCTGCCTGCTGCTGTCCCTGCGTGTGCTCTCTCTCTCCGTCAAGTAAGTAAGTAAGTAAATAAATAAATAAATAAAATCTTTAGAAAAATAAAAAATAAAATAAAATAAAATAAAACAGCCCTCCAGCAAGCCCATAAAAACCCCTAGAGCGAGACATATGTAAATCAGGAGCTCTCTTCTCCTGGCTTGTCTACCTGACTCATATCAGACTGGTATCTTGGTACTGATTTGAAAGGCTGCTCCCCACCCCAACCCCCCCAAAAAAGTTTGTTTCTTACTCTTTTAACTAAAGCAAATTATGATTCAGAAAATGGCAGTTTGCTTCAAGGAGTGAGGTCCAATGTTTGTGTTTTCGGGAAGAACAGTACTGTGGAACATAAGATCATAATTCTAAATACCTTGATAAACGAAAGAGGGAACAAGCCAAAGAGAGGTAGTTTAGCATAAATGTAGGATAGTGTATTGGAGAGGCAAAATAAACCGTTTGAATAAATGATAAAAACTGACTCTGGAAATATAACAGGGAAAAAAAAAAAAAAACGCCAGGATCAGTTCCTCAAAAAAATTCAACCTAGAATTTACCTCGTGATCTAGTAATTCCACTTCTGGTTAGCTACCCAGAAGAATTGAGAGCAGGGATTCTAACAGAATTTGTACAACAGTGTTCATAGCGGCGTTATTCACAATAGCCGAAAGGTGGAAAGAGCCCAAATGTCCACCAACCGATGAAAGGATAAACAAAATGTGGTATGTACGTATAATGGAACCTTTAAAAAGGAATGAAATTCTGACACGTACTGCAACATGGATGAACCTTGAAAACATTACACTAACTGAAATAAGCCAAACCTAAAAGGACACATACTACAATTCCACTTGGATGAGGGATCTAGAATAGTCAAATGCATAGAAACAGAAGAGTGAATGAATGGTGGTTGTCAGGAGCCGAGAGGAGAAGGGAAAAGGATGTTAGTGTTTAACAGGTACAGAATGTCCGCCTGGGATGATGACCGTTCTGCAGGTGGATCGTGGTGATGGTTGTATAGCAATGTGAACTCAGTGCCGCTGAACTGTGCACTTAAAAAATGGTTAAACTGGTAAATTTTACATTATTTATGTTTTATCACAATTTAAAAAAAGCTAAAAAAGAAATGCCAGGGGAAAACCTTTCTGAGGGTGTGCAACAGACAGCTAATAAACCAGCAATATAGATCCAAAGTTGAAGTAAACCTGGGTCTGCATACAAACTGAGGCATGTGAGATATTTTCCCCAGCTCTAGCCATGCTCTCCTTTCTTCAGTTCTCCTTCATAATTATAGAGAGATCATAATACATTAAAAAGATCCATAGCAGGAGGAAAAGAGGTAGCATGGTATAGTGCGTTCTGGGCTTCTGAAACGTTTCCAACAAAGTATCCCTAATAGCTAAAAAAAGTGTGAACTTGGAACTATAAACTTTAATTTCTGGAGACAGAGTTTAAAGCCCTCGTCAGAGATGGGAGTTTCTTTAAAGTCCCCTGTCCCATCTTAGACACGTATGCCAATTTTCCATTCTATTCCCTAATGTATTTATGTTTATCTTAATGCCATTTTTCATGTAACTCATTCAACTAATGCTTGAGTGCCTGCACTGGACTACTTATGGTTCCTAGCAGGGGTAGAGTGGGGCATGAATCAGACAAGGCTATAGTCCTCTCAAGGGTGGGGTGAGGGATGGTGGAGGAACAAAAGCAGATGCGTGCATTACCTAGCATGCAGAACCCATGCCTCAGCTCCATGCATCTTGCTTAGCTTCCTGTCCCTGCCAGCTTGACCCACTGGCCTGGGAATCAAGACGCTGGGTGCCATGCAGTTGTGCGGGTCTGGATACATCCACTTGGCTCTCTCCATCTCTATTTCTTAAGCTCGTAAGTCGCAGAGCTGGATCCCAAGCAGTCACTGCTGGGCAGGGGAGAACCCCACTGGCCTTGTTGCCCCTGGGACTTTCTCCAGCAACTTCTTGCTTGCCCACTTTCATCTGTTCCTTCTCTGGGAAAGGTAGCTCCTGTAAAAATGATTTATGGCCCCCGCCCTGCTGCCCAGCCCCTGGGGAACCTGTATCGTCCTGTGGGAACTTGCTTTCTGCTTATAAATTTCCTGAGAGTGAGGGTGGATGTCTGTACTTTAGACTTTGTGCTAGATGATGAAAGTACAATGCAATCCACTTTAACCCCAAATTTGTTATAATTTGGGATTTGGATTCTACCCAGCTCTCATTATAATAATTGTTCTTTATTAAATGCTCAAAGTTTGCCAACCACTATTAAATGCATTTCATTTAATCCTCAGGAGAACTTTATCATACATTTTAGTGTAAGGGTTAATAGAAGGGCTCTTGGAGTCAACTGCTGGGGTACTGTTCTGGCTGCCTTACTTACCAACTGTGTGATTTCAGACAAGTGATTTAGCCTCTTTGTGAGCCTCTATTTTCACATCTATAAAATGGGACAATAACCCAATGGATACAAAAATACAGATTTGAAGGGGTACATGAATCCCGATGTTTCTAGCAGCATTATCAGCAATAACCAGACTGTGGAAAGAGCCCAGCTATCCATTGACTGATGAATGGATAAAGAAGAGTGGTGTGTGTGTGTGTGTGTGTGTGTGTGTGTGTGTGTGTATTAGAATATTACTCAGCCATCAAAAAGAATGAAATCTTGCCCTTTGCAGTGACATGGATGGAGCTAGAGTGTATTATGCTTAGCAGAATAAGTTAGAGAAAGACAAATACCATATGATTTCACTCATATGTGGCGTTTAGGAAACAAAACAGATGAATGTGTGGGAAGGGAAAAAAAAGAAGGAGTGGGGGAGGCAATTCATAGGAGACACTAAACAAGAACAAACTGAGGGTTGCTGGCGGGAGGTGGGTGGAGGATGGGCTAAATGGGTGATGGGTATTAGGAGGACGCTTGTTATGATGAGCACAAGGTTTTGTATGTAAGTAATGCATCACTGAATTCTCCTGAAACCAATATTACACTATATGTTAACTAACTAGAATTTAAATAAAAATTTGGAAAAAAATGGGGTGCCTGAATGGCTCAGTAGTTTAAGCATCTGCCTTCAGCTCAGGTCATGATGCCAGGGTCCTGGGATTGAGCCCCATGTTGGGCTCCCTGCTGAGCAGGGAGCCTGCTTCTCCCTGTCCCTCTGCCCCCCAACTTGTGCTTGCTCTCTCTAGTGCTTTCTCTGTGTCAAATAAATAAATAAAATCTTTTTAAAAATTTGGGAGAAAAAAACTAGCTGAGCAAGAATTATAACACACTTTATTTTAATAGTTGGACTACCTAGTATATGGTTTGCTTTGTGAAATATACCAATTTTTTTAAAAAAAATTTATTTGTATTAGACTGCAAGGTATAATTTTGTGAAACATAATAAATATACAAAAATGTTTAAAAAATAGAAATAAATGAAACGGGATCATAATAGTATCCAACTGCTGTGAGAATGAAATGAGGTAATATATGTAGAATGCCAAATAGTAAGAACTTCTAAGAAACAAAGTGTGCCTTTTATTATCCCCATTTTACAGATAAGAAAATTGAGGCTCAGAGATGTTAAACAACTTGCCAAAGGCACACTGATAGGGAAGAGCAGAAGTAGGATTGGAACCCAGGACTGTGAGGAGTCAAAGTCCACCGTCCCAACAACTTTACTTATCCAGAGGTCTTAATTGCCAGGATTGCTGGTTTCTGAGAGGACCTCATTAGAGCACAGTCCCTTTCACATTATAGCCTGGCTTGGACCTTGAGGCCGTTACTTTGGCAACATTCTATGACTATGTTCTATACCACAGCGATGCTGTGTGCTTTGTTTTAGGCTTATGGTGTCTGTCTAGCATCTTAACTTTCTTGGAGTAAAATGCTATGAAACAAAGAAGAAAAGCAATTTTTATACTACTACTACTACTACTACAAGCCAACCTATTTCCTCAACTGCTGTGAGAACAGACATGCTGCAGTGTCCACAACTCTGATCTCTTCCTAACTCACTTCTGTTGTCCAAAACTGGAGTCTCAGCTAGGACCCACAGGGCTGGGGTGGGTTGAGAGTTCACAGGCAATTGCAAAGTGAATAGATACCCACCAGCAACGCAGACCCGATTTTAGTTATTTCCTGCATCCTCTGCCGATCCAGGGCACTCTACTATTTTCCCTGCACTCTAGGTGTCTGCTGTATTTCTATTTTCCCATTACTGGATCTTCTTGCAACTTTTCATGCTATCAACCAAAAGGACAAATATTAATTTTTAGTAATGTAAGGCCCAAGGTGGGAGAAAGTGTAAGCAAAGTGTCAGTAGAGAATTCCAATATTAAACTATCAAGCATTTACTTTCCAAACAGAGGTGCACACGTTTGCATGCATGTGCGTGCGCGTGCGTGCACACGCAAGCTGTTTCACCTTCAGTGGTGAGGATGGGAAGCACTCAAGAAGTGCCATTTTTATACAGATTCAGGTGTATTTGTTTAACCTTTCTACTTGCTGCAGATGTACTTTATAAATTATAGAACTAGGTTTTGAAGTTCTATGCAATATTTAATACGTGATAAAATTTTTAACAGCATAAAAGGGTATACTATGAATAATAAAATCTTTTCTTTCTTCCCCCAGTTCCACCTCTCAGAGGCAATCGCTGTAAACAATTTCTGTTTTTAACTCTTCTAGGGGTTGTTGTTATACTCTTCCGCATTCCTAAGGCTCTAATGACCGATTTACTGACTTTAAATGATTTATTTTATTCTTCTTTGGAAGATGGAGAATTTTAGTGCCACTTGCCACCTCCTGCTTTTCCTAGTTGCTATCATACCTTCTTCATCAACCGGTGTTTGAACAAATTTCTTATCTGGCAAGGTGGGGACATGTTCGACTTCGGAATAATAGCCGTCCATTGTCAGGTCCTTATTATTGGCAGCCAGGCAATGTGCTAACATTTTATATATGATCATTGAATTAATCTTCACACACATGCTAGTAAATAGGCACTACTTGCATTATACAGATAAGGAAATTGAGGTTTTGGCTAGTTATGTAACTTGCTCAGTGTCTGATAGTTAATAACTGGGAACTAGACTCAACCTGTACTCTCTAATACCCACTTTAAATCTTAACCATTACTGCCCCAGAACAACAAATGCTCTAAGGCCAGTCTAGTTCTGCCATGGTGAGTATTTGCTTCATCCTGCAAGTTGTCTATGTGTGATGTGTGTAGGTGCACATGTGCCTATGTATTCACATTGATACTGTGTAGAAATAAAGTGTATGACAATTATTACAGTGATATATTAATGAGCAGGAGAGGGGAAATGGAGTGTTACAAGGTTCTTCACATATAGATACATTTGTTTTTATTTTGTTCAAGAAAGTCAGTTATCTTTTAAAGAGATTAAAAATTAGGAAAAATTCTTTTAGATATACTCAAATATTTACCATTTCTAGCATTTTTCATTGCTTTGTACCAATCTAAGTTTTTATATGATGTCATTTTTTTTGCAGCCTGAGGAAGTTTTAAAAACATTTCTTGTAAAGCAGATATGCTGGCACATAATTCTGTCTTTGTCTGAAACATGTCTTTATTTCTCTTTGTGTTTAAGAGATGTTTTTGTTGGAAGTACAATTATAGGTTGACAGTTTTTCCTTTCAACCCTTTAAAGATCTTGGTCCGTTTTCTTCTGGCTTGAATTGAATATTCTTCTCTGTTCCCCTGTTTTGTCTGGCAACTTTTTATCATTGATTTTTGTCAATATGCATTGATGTAATTTGTAGTTTTCTCTGTCTTCATCTCATTTGAGGATCATTGAGTTTTTTTGGCTCTCTGGGTTAATATTTTTCATTAAATACAGAAAATTAACAGCCATTATTTCCTCAAGTATTTTCTCTTTTGCTCTGCCCTACTACCCTACCCTCTGAATTTTTGAGACTCTGATTATATAAAGGTTAGGCTGTTTAACTTTGTTTCATAGATCACTGAGGCTATTTGTTTTTTAATCCTCTTTTTTTCTCTGTGATTGGGTTTGGATAGTTTCTGCTTCCTGTCTTCCAGTTTGCTTGTCTTTTTCTGTAGTGTTTAAATTTATGTCAGGGCCATCTAATTATTTTTCATTTCAAGTATTATATCTTTCAACTCTTAAAGTTCCTTGGACCTTTTTAATAGTTTCCATTTCTTGCCTCAGTGTGTTTACATTTTCTTGTAAGTCATATTTACAATAATAGTTTTAAAGTCCTTATCTGCTAATTCCATCATCTCTGTCATTTCTGGGTCTCCATATTGACTAACTTTTCTCCTAGTTATTGATTACATTTTCATACTTCTTTGGAGGTCTAGTGGCTTTTTGTTTGTTTTGTTTTGTTTTTATTGGTGATAGAGTCTAGATTTTGTTGTCTTCCTTCAAGAGCTGCTGAGCTTTTAATTTACTTGTGGGTAAATTAAAAGCTTGATACTTTCAAAGCTTGACTTTATGCTCTGCTAGAATGGGTTTCTGGTAGCTTTAACTCTATAGCTAGATTATTTTTATTCATAAGACCTGGGCTTTCTGGCATCTCTAATGAATGTCCTAGATGTTTAATGAGATCTCTCCACTGTGGTTGATCAGAATGGAAAGGTCTCCCAAAACTTTGTGAGCTTCACAGTTGTTCAGCTCATAGCTCTTTCCCCCAATAGTTTCCCCGCCCCCCCCCCAAGACTGTGTGCAGATTTCTGGAGTTTTTTTCTCTGCATAGTATCCTCTTCTCACACACTTTCTGTGCAAATTCCAGCTATCTTTTTTTTTTTTTTAAGATTTTATTTATTTATTTAACACAGATAGAGACAGCCAGCGAGAGAGGGAACACAAGCAGGGGGAGTGGGAGAGGAAGAAGCAGGCTCATAGCAGAGGAGCCTGATGCAGGGCTCGATCCCATAACGCTGGGATCACGCCCTGAGCCGAAGGCAGATGCTTAACCGCTGTGCCACCCAGGCGCCCCAAATTCCAGCTATCTTAATCTCACCAAACTAAGATCTCTGTCTCCTCAGCTGAGCAAGGCTGTTATACTTTGGGTTCCTTTTCTCTGTGCCAGAATCTAAGTGCCTTTAAACCTAAAGCTGAGGCAATTTGAAGGACTTACCTCATTTGTTCCCTTTCTCTTAGAGATTATAGTCTTGTATAGCCTGTTGTTCAGTGTCTGAAATAGATGTTTCCTATTTTGTCCATATTTATCTATACTTCATTTATGGCGGGGGGACTAGGATAATACCACTTACTCCATCACAGCCTGAGTAGAAGTGGTTTATTCTCAGAGTTTTGATCCAATGAAGTGAAGTTCCTTTGGTGATAGCTGTGCTGAATGCTCAGAAACCGAGATGGTATTATCAAATAGCAAGGCTACTTTGGGTTTTGATCCCACGCAGATATGTAGTTATCAGCAACTGCTTGAGTCTTCAGCTAATAAACCAACCAAGTCTCCCACACCTTCTGAAACCCAGTGACTTCTTCCTTTTACTCTCTTTTCTTATCAGTTGATTACTGTAGGTCAATTACTTGCTTAAGGCTATATACTCCTACTCCATTTGTAGGCATTATTCTTCAATGTTATTAGTAGTATCATGTATCAGAATTATTTATATTCCTCTCTCTCTCTTCAATATTCTATTGAAGTCTAGCCATCATACAGAAAAATGCACAAATAATAAGTGTACAGTTCAGTGAATGATGACAAATTTAATGTGCTCATGAAAAGAACACCCAGATCAAGAAATAGAACATAACCAGTTCTGCGAAAGTCCTCCTTGTGCCTCTTCCCCATCACTACACCACCTCCAAAGGTAACTACTCTCCAGACTTCTAAAACTTATGCATTAGGTTTGTTTTTAAACTTCATATTATTGGAATTCTACGCTTGCCCTTGTTTTGTGTGCTATCTTTCATCCAATATCATATTTGTGAAATTCATCCTTGTAATTATATGTAGTTTTAGTTGATCTATTCTCTTTACTAAATGACATTTTATGAATATATCATGCATCACTATCAATGTGGACTATTATGAAGGGCACTGCCATATTTAGAACTATAGTATCTCTTGCCAATTTAACATATTTCCATTAGAAAGACTATTGGAACTGAGTTATACTCTGTATATATGGAACTTTAAAACTCAAATTCATAGTAATTCACAAATATTTATCAACTGTGTTCTATGTGCCAGGTACCAGGCTAGACACCAACACTGGGACCTTTGAGGATTTTACAGTCTAGTGAGAAGGGATAGACATATAAGTAGATAATCATAATACATAGTAGTATTATGTTAGCAAGAACCATAATTATGACTTTGTTAAAATAACTTCAAATGATATATTTTTTTAAACATTCATTTTTCATAAAAGGCATCTGCCTGTATTAAGGGACCAATCTTCTGGAATTCCCAGCGGTTCCTTTGCAGATAATTCAGACAGATTTAGAAAGATTAAAGAGAGTCATTCTTTTCAAAGGGTATCTGTTCAGTCAGTTGAGAAATCCTATTATGCTTCAAAGAAATGCCAATGTTATTCCCACAGGCTTTCCTTCCACCGTGTTCCCCTTAAATGACCTTGGACCTTTTCTTTTCTCACTTATGTCCTCTCTCAACCAGCTCATCCATTCCCTGGGCTTTAACTACTGCTTGTATCTGTCCATGAGCACCCCCTCCCCCATCTTTAACTCTACTCCAGTTTCTCTCTGAACCCATATTTAACTATCCTGTTTTTAACTGCCTTTCAGGTACCTCCACTGGCACATCAGTTCAACAGGTCCCTGAGAACTGACTCCTGTCTTCACAGTCCTCTCTTTCCTCTCACTCCTATTCCAGTGGAACCACTAACATTCACCCAGGCAGGAAGCCATTTTAATCTCTTTCTCCCCCTTCGTCCTCCACTTCCAGTCAATCAATAAGGTTTGTTAATTCTATCTTGTAGAATTAACTTGTAACTATATCTTGAATCTATCCACCCTTTTTATTTCCATGGCCACTATTATGACTTAAGCTCTTGCTGTTTCTTTCTGGGTTGTTGCCATCGCCTCCTTCTAGATCTTTTGGACTTCAATCTTGTTCTTCATATTCCTTTATTTTCCAAACTATAATTTATTTTCCAAATCTTATCATATTATTTCCTAGCTTAAAAATCTTCAGTGTTACTCCATTACTCATAGGAGAGCTTCCCAAAACATGTGCCCCCAATTGTGTGTTACACAATTGGATAAAGAATGCCAAGGGTGATGACCAAGGTTGGGCCAGGTGTGTTGTCAGTCACAAGAAGCCTCAACTTTTTACCTCCTTGTGCCATATGTGTTTTCATTTTCCACGTATGGCATGAATGGAAAAATTAGAAAGGGCTTGCTACAAGATTGGGTCTAAACTCCAGATACTTGTTGACTTCTCTAGTCCCCTTTCCAGCACTTATCACCTTACACCTTATTATCTAATGATTGTCATTTCGTGCCACATGCCACGCTGTGTCGTCCGTGTATCATTGCACAGAGCACAAGCTCTTCCATCAAACTTCAGTGAATCTCTCCCTTTCACTAGCTGGCAAACTTTTATACATCTTTTAAAATGTAATTCAATATTTGCTGTCTTGGGTAGCCTTCTCTGAGTTTCCAGGATGGAATTGGCCATTCTAGCATTTGTGCCTCCACTATAGCTCCTAATCTACCTCCATTACGGCATCATCACACAGAAGAGCATCTTTTGGTTAACATGTTTATCTCCCTTGCTAGTCTGCAAGCTGCACACACACACACACACACACACACACACGCATTCATTTTTTAAAATTATAACATAACACACATTATATAAAATGTACTATTTTAACCAATGTGTATAATTCAGTGGCATTAAGTATATATTCGCAGTGTTTTGAAACCAACACTACTATCTAGTTCCATAACATTTTTATCATCCCAAATGGAAATCCCACACCCATTAAGCACATTCCCTGCCCCGACCCCTCATCCCCAACCCCTAGCAATTGCTAATCTGCTTTCTTTATTTGCTTATTCTGTATATTTCATATAAATGGAATCATACAATTTGTAGCCTTTTGCATATGGTTTCTTTCAGTTAGGATCATGTTTTCAAGCTTCACTCATGTTGTAACCTATATCAGTACTTCATTTCTATTTATGGCTGTATAATATCCCATGATGAGTGTATGCCTCATTTCGTTTATTTGTCAGTTGGTGGACATTTGGGTTGTTTCTACCTTTGACAATTTTTTTTTTAACACAGATTTCAAGATCTTTTATTACACGACCATATGAAATCATGCCAGTGACAGATTATGCAGTAAATAATATCCAGGAAAATGTTCATCTTATAATCTTTTCATTTTACAAATGTAACATTCTGTGTGACTTAATACTTTATTCTATGATCTCGTTTTTTATTGCCCACCAAGGCGACCAGTGGCCGAGTTTCTAACTCCTTGCTCACGTTCTTCACCACAGAATACCAGTCTTCTAAATTCTCAAAGCTTTGATAATTTGTAGTATCATATACCAAGAGGATTCCCTGTGCTCCATAGATATATTTATCCAACATCTTGCCTCCTATTGTCTGTCCTCCTATATCCCAAACTTGAAGAGTAACATTCAAGTTCCCTGGCAATGTTATCCTTCTCAAAAAGAAATCCAGTCCTATAGTTTGTTTGTACTGTTTCCCAAAAAATTCTTGAGCGAAACACGTAGCTAAGGAGGTTTTCCCGGAGGTGCCATCCCCCAGCATGACGATTTTCAGTTGCCGGTCCTGGCTCTCCTCCTCAGAGTCCGACATGGTGTCCCGGGAACCAGGCCCGCTCCCCCACCCCCAACCCGAGGTAGAGGGAGGAAAGGTAGGAGGAGGTCTCCAGGGGTGGGGGAGAGGAGGAAGGGCAGCAGTGAGGGCAGGACCCCCGCCCCGGTGTCTCAGCGGTGGCTGGACGTATCTAGGGTGAATCACTCGCCCGGCGCCATCTTGCCCACCTCCCCTCCCCCGCGTGCCACCCCGCCCCCCACCACCTTTGACAATTGTGAATATAGCTGCTATGAACGTTCGTGTACAAATTTTATTTAAACAGGGTGCCTGGGTGACTCAGTCAGTTAAATGTCGGACTTCGGCTCAGGTCGTGATCTCAGGGTTGTGGGATCGAGTCCCATGTCTGGCTCCATGCTCAGTAGGGAGTCTGCTTGTCCTTCTCCCTGGCCCTCTGCCCCTCCCCTTGCTCATTCTCTCTCTCTCAAATGGAAAATAACATCTTAAAAAAAAATACCTGTTTTCAGTTCTTTTGAGTATATATCTAGGAGCGGAATTGCTGGGTCATATGGTAATTCTATGTTCAATTTCTTGGGAAAGCACCAAACTGTTTTCCACAACAGCTACACCATTTTTTTGTTTCTTCCAGCAATATACGAGGGTTCCGATTTCTCCACATTTTTGTCAAAACTTGTAAATTTCCATTATTATTGCCTTACATGCTCTTAATACATTCACATCACTCTGCTCATATTCTACTGGACAAAGCAGGTCATGTGATCATGCATAGCTTCAAGGTCGGTGAGAAGCACAGTCCTACCATGTGCCAGAAACAGGGGTGCCGGGGTATTTGTGAGCAGTCCTAATGATTATCACACAGTTAATATCAAGAGAGAGGAGAGATTAGATCAAAATAAACCTATCATCTCTCTGAGAGTTCGTATGCACAAATTAGGCCATTATCTCTTACTTAAATATTAGAAAGTTTCCAGGAGGACAATGATCAGAGATGCACTGTATAGATGTGAGCTAGAAGTGGGGGGGGGGGGGGGTGGGGATAAAGACCAGAAGGAAAGAAGAACAGAAATAAAAAACTTCCAAAGTAGAATACCTTACTTTGTTAATGAATTCTAAATGCAATTTTGGAAAACATACAAAAGCATGTCACTCTGAAAAAAAAAGTGTTGCCCTCTTCTTTTTAGTAGGAAATATAGTGTAGCCAAAAACCACTCAAATCCTGGTAATTAAACCTTCAGCCCGAAGTTGGTTCACCTCTCAATGGCTTCTCAGGAGTAAATGCTGCAGTACGTTTTGTGAAATAGAATAACCAAATAATTGTTTTCTGATGAAGCTACAAACCAATCTGAAAATTGTGGAAATAGAAATCTGCATGGATAGATTTCCTGAAAAGGAGAGCTGCATGTCAACAAGCTTCTCCTGTTACCCAGCAACCGCTCCTCTGGAGTTCCCTTTAATGGGGTAATTTCAGCTGGCAGCTGGCGCAACCTTGAAATGGTCCTGTTTGTTTTCCTGCTCCCCTGATATGTAGAGGTCACTGCTGATAATAATGTGGCTGCCGGTCATTACTATCTGGAGTGTGATAACATGGCAGAATTGCCTCAAAATGCTCTTTCTATATCTTGACATTAACTTTGCATATACAGTTGAGTACCACTAGACTCTCATTTCAAGGCCTAAGGATAGTTACATTTTAGAGATAAAAATGACCAGTATGGGTTTCAGTGGAGGGATTAAACATTGTTGTGCTTTGTCCAGTTTGTAACTGTTCCATCAATAAATAATTATTTTTTAAAGATTTTATTTATTTATTTGACAGAGATAGAGACAGCCAGCGAGAGAGGGAACACAAGCAAGGGGAGTGGGAGAGGAAGAAGCAGGCTCATAGCAGAGGAGCCTGATGTGGGGCTCGATCCCATAATGCCGGGATCACGCCCTGAGCCGAAGGCAGACGCTTAACCGCTGTGCCACCCAGGCGCCCCCATCAATAAATAATTATTATTCAAACTGCCTGGGTTTGAATTTCAGCTCCATCATTACTAGTTGTATGTTCTCAGCATGCTTATTAATCTTTCTGTGATGGGCCTGAATCATCTATAAAATGGAGCTAATCATAGTGTTCACCATATAAACTTGTGAGGATTAAATGATCTCATACATGCAAAGTACTTAGAACCATGTCTGACACACAGTAGATGAATGTAATCGATGGCTTTGACCGTTTGGGGATTGTGTTTCCTCTTGTCAAATCACTCCTCCTCTTCCACCCCTCCCTGACTGGGTTAGGCACCCCCTGCCATGTGTCTTTCTGGCATGCTGTACTTCCTCATGGCTAAACAACACCTAAATGGAATTATAATTGTGTGTTTAATTCCAGGTAGAAGCTAGAAGCTCTGGATGGGTAGGTGTTTGGTCTGCGTTGTTCCCCATCGCATCCCTATGTGTTAGACGACTTACTCATCTGATGTGCCCCCGGCAAGTTAGTGTGAAGTTGCAGAAGCAGCCAACTGAATCTGGTGGGGAACAAGGAGAGGGCAGCCATTGGCTGAGATTTACCAGGACTTTGCAGGGACTCTGAGAGGAAAACTGCTGAGTCATAGGCATGCATTTCAAACAGGGAATAATTTTATTTTGAGGTTTTGCATCATTGCTGTTTGGGCATGTAGCAGGAACTGACTGTCCCACCAGAAAACAAAGGCACATAAATAATCACTATTTTATCTTTGAACTCTTTCTTGCAAGTAATGGGATTTACTTGAACTAGCTTCACAAAAGGTAGGTGGAGGTGGAGAGGGGAAGGTATGTAAGGATATACGGGGTGTGTCTCAGAAGCCAAAGGTGGGAATGTGGCTGGGTCTCCCGCAGGACTGCACTCAGAACGAAGGCACCCTCTCTGACTCCTCTCTCTCTCTTTGTGGAGTAGATGGTTCCGTGGTGCCAGGTCTCCCTGCCCATCTCTTTTTCTCTTCTCTTTCTTCACATCTCTGTTCAGTGGAAGAAAAGTCAGCTCTTGGGGTTTATGTGTGCCTCAGTTCCAGCTGCACCCTGAGAGTAACTAGCTGTTGCTTAGCCACCAAACTTCATTTCCAGGGGAGAATCTGATTGGTTCAGATGGAGCCAGATGTCTCCCTCGATCTGATTTATAATCGCCCAGGATCATCTATCACAAACAAGGTTGCCAGGAGTCCACTTTCATGGAAGAGCAATTCACTGTGGTCATTGAGAAATGGCAGATACTCCAACAGATTTCTGCTAAAACAATTCAAATTGATGCCCAATGTTATGCAAAGTTGGGTAAGGGAACTAACATCATGGAGTGAAGAACACGTTCCAGCTAACCAGAAACCAGTGGGTTTTGGTAACTTTTGAGACTTGTCCCTTTAATGGCATAAAAAATATACAAACAAAAATTATTTTAGATGCGACTTTACTCAAAGTGAACTACTTCATAGTTTTCTGAAAATAAGAGGGCACACTGCTCCTCCCGTTGCCTAGAACTCTCTTTCTCTTTTTTGTTGGATTAATCCCTAACCTCTACCCATCTTTCTTATCTCCACTTGACACATTCCCTAGGTGGAGAGTATGGTTTTTTTCCCCCCAAGGAATTTATCTGAGCAGACCTGGGGATGGAAAGGGCCCTGCATCTAAAAGGTGTTGGAAAAAATATATTAAATAAATAAATAAATAAATAAATAAATAAATAAATAAATAACGATGTTGGACCTCTTGGTGGTGAAGCATGGCTTTTACTGTCTACACTGGGCCTGGTGAGGCAGTAGGACCTTGATTTTGGATTTATGGAACTGCTTGACCACTGCTCAGTGACTTTTCTGGCAGCAATCTTCTCTGCCTTCATGAAATGAATCAAATGGTCCTTGGCATGGTACTGGGAGCCCAGGTCATGGTATTCCCCAGTCAGGTAGTCAGGTCCCAGTACTCCCCGTACATCTGCAAACTATTTTACCAAAATCCAGGCAGATAACATATTTGCACAAATTCAGGTATGAAAAATATGAGCACTTAGTTCTCTATAAATGAGCTTGATTTCTGATCTGAGCTCCCACTCTGATTTGAGTAGTAGCACTTAAATCTTAGTCAATGTTACATCAAAGTTCTGGTATCTTATGTTAAAGTACCAGAGCGGGTGGTAGAGAGGGGCAGGTGGAATGTCTGGCCTCTGCTAGGAAGTCTTCATTCTTCCCTGGTCTTTAGCAAATCCACACAGGTCCCACCTGAGTCATCCCTCCTTAGGGCTGGGTCCCTCTCCTAGGTCTGTGGCTCTCTGAGCTCGCTGTGCACCTCCTCCAAGAGCATGGGGTTCCTGGTGTTGCTCATCATACTAGGCCCAATGGAACCCCATTGGGTGGTTGCTACCCCTCACTATGCCTGGGATGTATTAAGAGGAATCATTTACTGTACACATACTTAGCTGGGTATAGGGGTCTGCTGTGAAGATTTCTCAGGCCCATTTGCCCAGGCCACACAGCCATTTCTAGTCTGAAGTCTTACCTCCCCTCCCCCAGTCCCCACTGAGATCAGAACCCCAAACCTATTGAGAGTTTCTGCTGTTTTGCCCATCCCGGGCACTGGTAGAGAAGCAGTTTCAGTTCCCTCTGCTTTTAGAACTCCAAAACCAATCTGAAATTTCTGTTCTTCTCCTCTTCCATGCCCAGAGAAGAATCAGGATGAAATATTCCTCTCTTAGAACCAAGCGGAGGGGTGCCTGGGTGGCTCGGTTGATTGAGCATCTACCTTTGGCTCAGGTCATGGTCCCAGGGTCCTGGGATGGAGCCCTGCATCCGGCTCCTTGCTCAGTGGGGAGTCTGCCTCTCCCTCTGCCCCTCCCCGTCTCCCTCCCCTACTCTCTCCCTCTCCCCCTCCACTCATGTTCTCTCTCTCAAATAAATAAATAAAATCTCAAAAAAAAAAAAAAAAAAAAAAGAACCAAGTGGAACCAATCTCCTCACTAGCCAAGGTCAAAGACTTTTCATCTAGTCCAGGGATGGTAGGTAGAGGAGGAGGTAGGATGGAAGAAGGGAGGAAAAAGGAATAAACAAAAAATAAATGCAGAAATGAACAAAATTCAGTTTTAAATGGCTTTCTATGCCTTTATTCATACAAAAATCTAGAAAGGTCCATTGGATGAGTCTTTTACCCACTTGGGAAAGCAGTGGTCACTGTGCATCAGCAGG